>NW_027645608.1:0-42014 GCF_949357685.1 Gobio gobio | reverse complement strand
AGTCGACAACTAACATCTCGAGGAGTTCGAAGACACGAGAGACGGAGAACAAACGTGATAAATATGAAGTTGCAAAAGAAAGAATGTCTTGGATCAGGAGGTGAGGTGAACTAACAGAGTTAGACAGCAATAGCCTGACCCAACAACTAATCAATTAATTAAACGTTTCAGTTTCTTATCATTTGGCTTTGGTTGCAGTACCCTATAGTTTATTTTATTTTAGTTTTACCAATGTAATCAACATTTTCATAAGTACTAGATGGGTTGGGCTATTTAACATGTCATTTTAATTATATTTTTCTGAAATGAACGAAATGACTCGAAATGACTCGAAAAAAGATTAGTTCATTTTGTTGAACGAGACTCAAAGATCCGAGTCAGTAAAATGATCTGAACTTCCCACTACTAGCCCAGAGTAGAATTTTATTATTAAAACAACTTTAATATTTATTAGGTCCTCACCCCAAGCACATGCTGTACACTTCACCACAATGGTAACCTCCAAAAACACTATCATAACACAAACTTTTAAATACCAACATAACAAAAAATTAAGCATTAAAAAGTATCTAAATTTTCTCATCTTGTTAAAAATGCATCAAATTGTACTTTATTTAAACATTTACTCTCCGAATTCAGCCCCTTTGCAAAGCATGATGGGAAGTGAAAGTCTTATTTCTTTGGGTTACTTGATTGAAACATGTTATTTCAAAATGAAAATATCAAGTTATGTCAAAGAGTAAAGGTTTTCAGTCAGTTTAACATGAATCAATTACATTTTTAACCAGAAATCTAATGTAAAGGTGTTAAATCAAGATGAATTGCTTAAATAAGTGTAGCAAAAGCTAATGGCCTGACTCTACAAGTACATTAAAAAACATCAACACAAATGCATCTAGCTACACAATCTCAAATTCATATGTTGTGTTCCAGAAAAGAGAATCATGAGAAAGACGGTTAAAGTATCCAAAGGAATTGTTTTAAATATTTGATAGTTTTGATTTTATGAGTTGTAACTCCCCCTGTTTAGGGTATAAAAAAGGATCATCCACAGTATTGACAATGAATGGTGTTTCTATTGCGAATTCCAGGGTGACGAGTGAGGGGTCGGTTGTGGGTGGTGGGAGGGCTAGTAGAAATCTCGTTCCAGAAATCATAGATTGAGAGGGGGGCTGTGTGGACCCAGATGCCTGGAGGACCTATAAGTGTCTTCCCTAAGGGCCCCGGTCCTGGAACGAGATTAACTGACCCTCCCACCACCCGCAAACGACCACAATAGTGCAATGACCAGTACCGGAAGCCCAGTTTACCCTGAAACACCATTCATTGTCAATACTGTGGATAGTCCTTTTTTATACCCTAAAAAGGCCACATGAACTGGGAGTTATATACTTTTCAAAATGCGGTAAATAACAGCATGAGTTATATATAACTTAATTTTCTTTTTCAACATCTTAAGACAATGTTTACAAATAATATTAGCAGTTGTTTTGTATTTTTTTCTGAAAAAAGTAAGATTATATTTACTTATCTCAAAATCTGAATGTCCTGCACCAATGGCGCCCATGTTGGGTTTAGGACAGGCTGACTAATTGATCACAGAAAACTTGAAAAAAATCATGTGATCAGCATTCTTAAAGGGTTAGTTCACCCAAAAATGAAAATTCTGTCATTAATTACTTACCCTCATGTCGTTGGACACCCGTAAGACCTCCGTTCATCTACGGAACAGAAATGAAGATATTTTAGTTGAAATCTGATGGCTCTGAAAGGCCTCCATTGGCACAATGGCACGGTTCACTATCAAGACCCTTAAAAGGTACTAAAGACATTGTTACAAAGTCCATCTCACTACAGTGGTTCTAAAATAACTTTATGAATCGGCGATAATAGTTTTTGTGCGCAAAAAAACCCTAAATAACGACTTAGTGATGACGATTCAGTGAGCCGAATCATGATTCGGATCGCGTATCAAACCGCCAAACTGCTGAAATTTGCCGATTCAAACCGCTGAATCGACTCGCTGATTCATAACGCTTCGAAGCTTCATGATGCCGTGTTTTGAAATCGTCAGCACTATGTAAGTCGTTATTTAGGGTTTTTTTGCGCACAAAAACTATTCTCGCCGATTCATAAAGTTATTTTAGAACCACTGTAGTGAGATGGACTTTGTAACGACGTCTTTAGTACCTTTTAAGGGTCTTGAGAGTGTAACCACTTGTGTGCCATTGTGCCAATGGAGGCCTTTCAGAGCCATCAGATTTCAACTAAAATATCTTAATTTCTGTTCCGAAGATGAACGGAGGTCTGACGGGTGTCGAACGACATGAGGGTAAGTAATTAATGACAGAATTTTCATTTTTGGGTGAACTAACCCTTTAAGACAGACCAGGCTATGATAAATGATAAAAGGATTTGACGAAAACATCTTTCTAACGCCCCAAACAAGACACTAAAGAGTATATAACTCGTGGTTCACAATTGCCTGGGTTAAATATAACTAGCCAATATTATATTTAATATAACTGTTTGATTAACAGTTGAAAAAAAGTGTTAGAAATGTAGAAAGGTAATTTAAAAAGTAATCAAATGTAATCAGTTACATTACTTTAATAAAGTAATTGTTACATTTTAAATAGGGTACATTTCCAAAGTAAGCTTCCCAACACTGCCGTTACATCACAGTAATCATATTAAAGGTGAAGCATATCATTTTTTTCCCATGTTAAAATACTATCTTGCTTTTGTGTACTTGTGTGTTTATATTTCTGGTTGTAGGGTACCAACTATTTTTACTCTACAGTGAGTATTGACCATTTTTCACTATAAACAAAACTCACCTGATCTGCTTTTCGGCCATTTTAAAAAAAGCTATCAATAATGTCACAGGGCAGATTTTATCTAATTACATTTGTACATATTTTGAGTGTCAAAAACTTGATGGAAACTGAATTAGGTGTGGCTGATATTGAATTCCAGCACGTTTCTATTCCTGTTCCCGGTTTTGCAGCAGGGAGGTCCAACACAACCAGAGAGAAGATGGAGATGATCTGAACTTCAGGCTGCTTTACAGACTCTCTCTTAACAATGCCTAGAAAAGTCACAATAAACCTCACCATTAGGATCAAGCCAACATGCACAGACAACATCTCATGTGTTTCTCTGTATACTACTATCTGTATTTTAGCATATGATTTTATCCATTTACAGTAGTGGCCAAAAGTGATGTCTGGTGACATCTTCACCCTTTATTCAAATATCATTAAAAAGTTGTTGAAGATTTTGTAAGCATATTCCATTGTTGTGCTTGGAGTCAATTGTTTTATTTGTGATAATATCGCAATGAAACAAGTCAAATTGTGCGGACATAATTTTTGGCCAGGCTGTCAAGAAATTATGAACACATGCAAAAACAAGTGAGAACCAACTAAATATTAATAACTGATTATGTTGTTTTTTCTTTCTGTGAGCCTTTTTTTTATCAAATAATTTTGTCAGAGAGAACCCTTAACCAAGTTTAGTATTAAGGTTTTCCTTATTTTTTGATGGTTTAATCTAACTTATGGTGTGAAGTCTTTATTTATTTATTTATTTTTTACTGGTTTACTATTTGTTTTGTCAGTTTTATAGTTTATATTGAGGTGACATTGTATTTCCAATTTCTTCATTTTACATTTTGAACCTTTCTGTTGTTGAATCTTTTTATATTGATGTTAATTTATATTCCTATTATTTGTGTTTATGCTTGTGAAGCCCTTTGAGTTGCATTTCATGTATGAAAAGTGCTATACAAATAAATGTTTATTAATATTATTAAAACACACACACACACACACACACACACACACACACACACACACACACACACACACATATATAGTACATTTGAATTTAGTAAATGTATTTATTGTTTTAGGCATGTTTTCACATATATGTTTACAGGACAACAAGACAAAGATAGCTACTGAGATTTATTTATTTATTTTAGTGCTGCATGAAACTGTAAACTGCTCAAGGATATAGAGTGAGTTTCTGAGTTTCTGTGGCCATGGCAACTGCTGACTACACTACAAACATGATACTGGACTTCAAAACCATGTGCAACAAAGTCAGGAAATTGACCATTTAGAGCAGTATCAGTGGTGTAGTCGGGGCCATACGCACGCATTCGGCCGTATACTTACTTTTTGCCCTGGGCTGTTTGTGTATTAGCCAACGACTTCTTCTTCTAAAAAGTTGAAAAGTAACAACACCAGAACACAAATGTATTTTGTGAATGAGAAAGGTGGTGGTGGGGTGGGGTATTGATTCGAAGATGAGGGGGTTCTTGGAGTAAAAAAGGTTGGGAACCACTGTAAATCATTAAAAAAATGGCACCTTGCTAATTGGTTACACAATGCTTTGGTAACATTAGCACAGCACTTACACAATACAATACATTTAACATATATCTGTTCTCAAACTAATCTCACGCTCTACTTGTTACCATGATGGTAACCCTACAAAAAAAAAAAAAAAAACAGAAACTCTTCTAGCATAACAAAACATAAAACACTATAAAATCTCCCACTTAACGTTAATCTTACACACACACACAAACATTATAACACTTAATTTTGGCATTTTCTGGCACACTTTTGGTTAGAGTGTCATGGCAAAGCATGCTGGGAAATAGAAAACCCAGCCCAAACAAGTTCATAAAACTCAAAACAATGAAACTTTTAAGATTACTTAAAATGTGTCAGCTTTGAGAACTCAGAAGAAAAAGAAAGTTCTAAATACTCATAGAAGTTCATTTGTTTGAACTAATTTGTTTAATTTGAGTTGGCTCTACTCAAACCCATTAATTATTTTGAGCGGCAGGGTTTACAGTGCAGCTAAACCTTCAGAAAATGTTGTTTTTCCAACTTAGTATCTTGTGTATCTGTATATACAGAGAGAATGGTTGACTCAACTTTTAATAAATAACAACAAAGGCAATACAAACTTAAAACTTACCTTTAACACAGGACAATCGACGGAGAAAAAAACTTAAAGCACATGTTGAGCTAATTAACTGGAACAGATATAGTAGCTAATAAGAAACTGGAAATTAATAATGACCGGGAACACAGGTAAAACGGAATTAGGGAAAACAATAACAAAACACAATTAAACTAAATAGACTCGTAACATTAAGGTGGTCAAACTTAGTACAGACTAAATTGTGTTTATTGATAAACTTACAGTATTTCCAACTTACAGTATGTTACAAATCTGTTGGCAAATGCTCATATTCAAAGAGACTTCAAATGCATTCAAGCTATAAAATTTAAGCAATGTTTGGGAATGAAAGCCAAGATCTTTGCATTGATAAAGCCATGTTCTAGTTGAGTTAAAGGAACAAAACCAGCCCAACATGAATCTCACAATTCTCTCAAACTCAGTTTTGCCATGAGACTGAAGTCTGCAACCAAATGTCAGTAATCTCAATTTATAATTGAGATTATATATACATAATTTCTCATCAAATTCCTTTAAAACCAACTGATCTGACCTGCTATTCATATTACATATATAAATCATATATTCATTTACAGCTTTATACAAACATCTCATTTGTATCTATTTCTATTAATCCTGAAAGAATTATAGGAGAAACATTGAGACCAAGTTGATACTTACAGGAAACCCAACTGAGAACTCCATTAAATCTCCTGAGCTGTGAACGAGCAACTCTGTGCGATATATTTTTCTTTTGGGTACAGGCTTTGAGGTTTTTATTCTGTGCACTACAGCTAAAACAAGCCTGTTGAATGATGTGACAAATAAAACTCTGGCAAAGCCAGCATGCTCGCATTTATCCTGAATCCACAGGCAGTCTCCACAATGCATCCCATTGAGAGATTATGTTCAGAAACCCAAAACCAGTCATTGATAAGACTTACAGGAACAGAGGCTGCTAGTGTACAAGGCAGGAAAGAGAGAAAGTAAATAAGGGTGTTCAAAGAAGACAGACAGAGAGAGAGAGAGAGAGAGAGAGAGAGAGAGAGAGAGAGAGAGAGAGAGAGAGAGAGAGAGAGAGAGAGAGAGAGAGAGAGAGAGAGAGAGAGAGAGAGAGAGAGAGAGAGAGAGAGAGAGAGAGAGAGAGAGAACCCGAAGGGAAGATGAGAAGATGAGAGCAGAGCCCTAAAAGGGTCCCACAGACATTAGCCTTCAATGTTCTCTCTGCTTTTCTTTTCGTTACACGTTTCCCCCAAAAGAAGCACATTAAAGCATTTCATTTTCTTATTTGTGTTTGCAGTCTGATTCAATACATCTGGCCCCTAAAAAGGTCTTTGTACAAAATATCTGCAAGCAAATGCTGCAGGACTTTTTATCCGAACGTCACTTTTCTCCATAATTGTTGTGGGTGTCTTACATCACATTAACCGTGCACTTTAAACATTTGCAACATTCGGATAAACATCATCACGATACAGACTGTCAAAGTGCGATATTGCTTTTATGCAACAGTTTGTACTGACTTACATTTTAGACACACAAAATTCAGTTTTTGCTCCGTCAATGAAAATAGTTCCAAACCAATCCAAAGCACAACCGAACAAAAACAGTAGTGGTGTTTTGATTCTAAATGATTCAGTGGGTTTGAACGAAACGGTTGAGTGATCGGTGCAATGACGTTTCGTTTTTTGAACCGAATCAGACTTTTTGAAAGAATGGGTTGAATGAATGAGTCAATAATTCACTTACAAAGACAGGTTTTGTTCCTGAATGAATAATGAATTGAATAAATCGGTTGAATTGATGATCAAATCAAGACAGTCACTTGTAGTCTCCTACAAGTACTTTGTTAAATTTGCTTTGTTCATTCGACTTATGTTTCTTATATTGCCGTTTTGGATTACGTTTGCCTTCAGTTGTATATTGTGTAAATATTATTTGTACTATCAGTTAAAAAGAAGTAGGGAGTGTGACGCCATGTTTTTAATTTCACTTGTTCTATGTTTTGGGTTAAGGGAGTTAAGGAAGCTACGTTTTTATTTATTTTGATTTAGAATGTACTAAAACTAGTTATTTTTGTTTGTTATTTTGGCCAGGTCCACTCCTTAATTTGATCCCTTTGTTTCAGGTTTTCACTATTTTCTTGTTAATAAATCCCCTTTTGTTTGACATTAACATTGTGAGTGAGCGCACATTCATTTATGTTATGGCTGGCCCTAGACGGTTGTAACATTTAGTATTTATCTCCGCATATATGTATATTTTTGTACACTGTTCATTGTATTCTGTCTGGCCTCATTCAAGTAAGATTTCCATTATACTTCGTTCACAGTACTTCTCATCTTTGAAAAGAGCAGTCAGGTCATCCTGTCAATAAACTCCTTTTGCATTTCAAAGAAATAAAGTAATCTAGGTTTGAATAACATGAAGGCAAATAGACTACGACAGAATTTAAATTTTGGGGTGAATTATCCATTTATTAAATCTGTCACAAATCCGCACCTCACATTGACATCAGACAGTCTGATGTGCTCTTTACACTGCTCACAATTTCTTACAAATCTTTCTGTCTGTCAGAAACATTTTCGTATTTTACCACTTACACACTTGCATGAGCAATTAAAACAACAGTTCACCTACAAAAGAGATTCTGTGATTGTTTTTTTGCCTTCATGTTATTCAAACCAGACTTAATTTTTTATATGAACTGCTCTTTTGCACAATGAAGGAAGATGGTCATTATTTTTATACTGATCTGCTTTTATTGCAAATATATTTTCTGACTCTGTCCAGGTGTCTGGTTTTGCACAATACAGTTACTGTGACAAGAACGGCATACATGGTGAACGTCAGGGCCGTGCAGAGAGTTCTTCAGAGGCAGGGGCTCAAATGTAAAAAAGGGGCAATATGTAAATATATATATATATATATATATATATATATATATATATATATATATATATATTAGGGGTGTAACGGTACACAAAACTGACGGTTCGGTACGTATCTCGGTTTTGAAGTCACAGTTCGGTACGGATTCGGTACAGCAGTTTTACAAAATTGCGTTTTATTAATTTTTATTCAACAGTGGTTTAATAAAAAAAAATTGTCTGTCCTTAAATGAATTCAATTATAACTAAAAGTTTCTTAAAGATAATGCTGTAAACTATATAGGGAGCCCTTACATATTGCTATTAAAGATTAACAACAGAGCCCAAACTATTAGCCTAAATTCATTTGCTATTTATTTTTAGATATAATAATCAACACTCATAAGCTTCACATAAAGCAGTTTTTGCATTAATATGTAAATCTAATTATTATTATTTTTTGATTTATTTGTTGAAATATAATCATTTAGTGGCTGTAATTTTCATGACAGGTTTATTTAAACATACATTAAATAAACAAGATCACTAACAGGCTAAGTGGTATATAATGAATATATATAGGCTAATATAACGAATATATAGGCTAATATAGTGCATGTATTCAGTGAAAGAGTTAATCTCTATAGTGAACTCACAGCTGTGGACACTGAATGACTTCTGAGGTAAATGTGATTCTACATGACATTGTTTGTTTACAAACTGTTTTATTGTCTTTCCGCGGTTGAAACACCGATGGAGCGATTACACAACATATGATACGTTTCAGTAAGTTGTAATGTATCCTCAACATACCTTTAGATATTCATTTCTTTAGGAAGAGATTATCGCGTTCACTCGCGCGCCGCGCGCTGCCGCTTGAAGTTGAACTGATACGCGTCTATCTGTCACGTCACATAATAGAGCGTTAAAACGGCATTTATCGTTTGAATTTCGTGATAAAATGGAATGAATACTTAATATGTTCGTGTGGGAACTCGGATTGAAGTGTGTTCCGCGCTTTAAACAAGCCGACTGTTAACTGTTATAGATTACATTCATAACCGTTCGGTACACGCGCGCACCATACCGAAAGCCCGAAACGTTAGTTCGTCTGTCCATGTAGTTTTCAACCGATTTATGAATAAGAACAGAAAATTACCGCTCCACTTCACATGCCCAATGGAATTTGAACTTGCTTTGCCAGATTGGTTGGTGTATATACATGACAAACGGGCATTGGTGAATTGTGTAATACTTTAAAATATATAATATATAGATTTGTAATTAAATCAACACATTAGCTCTGATTATGGATGAAAAAAAATATTGGTTTACATTTTTCCCGTAAGGCCACATACTCTCTGAAAGGACCATATTTGGCTCGAGAGCCGCTTCCGAACAGAGGAAAATCAGCAATCAATCAAAACGCACGCAACCCATAGCAACGCGTTATGGCAACGCCTCAACAGAAATTGTCCGACTTTTGAGCCGTTCCTTACTATTGTATACATTGTCATCAATGTCATGTTATAATAATCACATTTATTTAGTTTTATTGACCACGATATTATCATTGATACTTGTCTGAGAGGGGCACTTTTGATTCATTTTGAAAAAGGGCAGGGGCTCAAGCACCCAAAGCCCCCCCCTCTGCACGTGCCTGGTGAACGTGATTTCACCAAGTACAACATGTTCCTGGATCAACATTCCAAACAAGCGATCAGATTTGAGGTCAAGTTGCTTAAACCGAGGGTTAGGTGATTCTCATCAGTGTTTAGGGGTAGGGATAGGGTTATGACAATTTTTTTTAATTAAAGACAGGAATGTTGTTCCAGTATCAGCAAAATATGTTCATCCAGGAACATGTCTTACTTGTCAAACTCACGGTGACCCAAAAGAAAGAGATGATAAACAATGACCTCTGCTGGCATGTTTTATTAGTAGACCAAAATTGTACATTTTTGCTTTTGAGGATTTAAATGATATAATAACGAAATGTATTGGAATGTATCAGATTAATTTAGTTCCTGTTGACTTTTAAAGGGAAAACAATTTACTTTTGATCTCCACTAAACGTGACCAACCCAGTGGACATGCATGCGTCACTCTGTCCTTTTTGCCATGTCTCTGAAAGTTATGAAAATTTCCATCAATTTGTGAATTTTGTGTTTCCTAAACGTAAATAGGCCTATAGGCTATAAAAAACAAAATAAAAAAACAAAACAGAAATAACCCAGATAGCAATGAGTCGGCGGACCACCGGCGGTGATCCGGCGGCTGTAGAAGCGTCAGAATTGCGTAATCGCAAACACGTTTGACGGCGCACCGCCGGCGGCAGCCGCTTTTTAAAAGCGGCAGCCGGCTTCCTACCGCCTTCGTACCGCCGCCGGCCCGCAGGCAAACCGCCGTTCCGCCGCCTTTATACCAAAAGGCGGCCCGTCGGAGGCAAACGCTATTTTCGAGCGATCTGCCTCCGCTTATTGTGTAATAAATAATATATATATTTATTTATTATTCATATATTTGTAACATGCAGTTTATGATGGATAATAATTGAACAAACCAGATAAATTCCCATTTGGCATTTTTATTCCACATTTCAAAGTACATTAACTGTCAATGATACAAGATAATATAAATGAAATATAACAGACAATAAATAAGCTTAAATAGGCCTATAAATAACAAAACATTTTTACTAAAGAACCTGCATGTTTCCAATTAAATTTTGGTTAAAAAAAAAAAAAAAAACAGCCTTACAAGCAAATTATAACACTTACAATATTTGTTAATAACAAATAGGTCAGCTCTGGGATGAAAAGAATTACCATTAAATATTATATCAAATAATGAGGATATTTGGTACCAAAGAATGTGCAGGATACCAAATAAATCGAGGTATAACATCACATTTAACAAGCCATTTCTAACAATAGGATAAATGGTAATAATTTAGAGTAAAGCTCTGGAGAAGAATAGAACAGTAGTAGAACAGAACATTATAACAAGCCTGACTATGGGTTCTCCGGTTTTCCCCGACCTCCAGAATGAGGCAGCGCAAATTGGCTTATCTTCAGTGATTTCTTGTGCGCCTATATAAAGGACAAACAACCTCGCCATCCCATATCTATCCAAGGAGCTGCCTTCAAGGCAGGGTCACAGGGAATAAAAAAAAAGTAATTTCCACAGTGAACAGTGTGGATTGGGTGAGTGTAGCCTGAAACTTCTGGCTTCTTTAGGGGTCTTGATGTTACTGACTGCAGGATAAAGAAAGGGTTCCAGGTGTCAGTAGTCAGCCTAGGTGTAAGAGGTCGGCTGTGGGTCCCTCTCAGCTGTGCGGCGTCTTTTTCCACCTTCACGATCAGATGCTCCTTTCAGGTAACGCATGGCGCTAACCTGGACCGCCTCATCAGTGGCATCCTGGGTTGCCGGGTTCTTCCGGATGGCTCCTGTAGAAAATACAGATCTGTCATTCCATGTGAATGTCATAAGGCCACACACATCTACTTAAATATATAACAAATTTATATATTTATATATATTACTTTGAACAATGGTCTTCAGGAACATGGATAAAACATGCTTTATCCCCTACACCCGTCCAGGTTGTATTAATGGAAAGGTGATTAGAGAAGATACTCTGAAGTATTCGCCACACGGTTGTCTTTAGGTCCCTCCCACATTTGATTGCCAAAAACCGAAGCTGAAAATACAAAAAAGTGTTACAAATTACATATCTCTGAAGCTTCTCATACATAAATATAAAAATGTGACAGGCTGTGGATTCAGACTGTAGAATATGCAGTGTACAATCTTAAATTTTACTTTTTAGATTACCCTAAAGCATTATAAACAAAATCAGCACACTTACAAATCGTTCCTGGAGCTCTTTATCCTGCCTCAAACTGTTGTCAAGCCCCCTGGCAGGGATAACTCTCCAAAAGACACATTGGCACTGAAATGTTGCAGCATAGTGTCCATTTTGTTGTCCATGCTACGCACAACATCGCCAAACTCTCCAAGACGTCGCAGCATTAGGGTCTGATCTGCACCTACAGGGGTTCACAGAATAAAAGAATAAAGCAGTCAGTCCTGGTCCCTCAACTACTAAACTATGACATTTACAACTAGGTCTACTACATGTACAGGTGGCCCCAGTGGGAATTAAACCAACAACCACAGGTGTTGTTTGCAAGTTGTACCTGATTGCCCAGTACGAGCAAACGTCATCAACATTGTCCCAACTTGCTTCACCTGCTCATGAAGTGAGCCGCTGTCATCCGAAGCTACAAAATGAAAGGCATTTGGTAATTTTGGACCTATATCACAGTCAAAAAAGTAAAATTTAAGAAAGAGTGCATGTTCTCACCTGCTTGTGCATTGCTTTCCCTCAGGGCTTGGTTCTCATTCTGGAAATCTACATAAAAAATATTTTATTTTAATTATATTATATTATATTATATATATATATATATATATATATATATATATATATAAAACAACAACTACAGGCACAATTTTCCATACTGTTAAAGTTTCCAACATCTGCAATTTCCTGTTTGTCCATCTCAACTCCTTTCAATATTCTTCTCCTTATAGCCCAGTAACTAGACATTGTGACTAACAATTTATTTACCTTGAAAGCCGAAACGATTGTCCAACAGTAGGTCTCGTGGATGAAGATAACCGATTGTGCTCTGGTCAAGGTATCTGCAAGAAAATGTGAACAAAACCGCATTGTTAACGTTATATACAGAATATACAGTAGCTATGCTGTGGGGGGAAAAACTGGTCAGCCAAATGTGGAACAGTAAAATGTATTCATTCAGTATAGTGATTCAAGTAAACTGCATTGTCCTCAAACATAAAAAGTACAGCAGTTCAGAGAAATAACTCATAAATGACCTTAAACGCTAGAAGAACAGTAGCAACACAGCACATGTTAGCTAACACTTGCTAAAACTGACCTAGCAGCATGCTTGTTCGGACTAACTCAATCATTTAAATAACCTATATACATCATTCTGTTTTGTTAGAAAACACCAAAAGTTAAACTTAAGTCTTTCTAGATGTAAAGCTTTGGCTAACTTACCTACAGTAGCTAGATACATTTTAACATGTAGAACATGCTTGAACTCAGTGTGTAAAAAAGGCGAAACAGCACGTGTTAGCCAACACTGTGCATTGTGCACTATATCAGCGTGCGTGTCTGAACAAACTAATTAAAACAACCTACCGGTATATACATCAAAAATGAACATAATATTGTGTGACACAAAAAGGAAACATGTACTTACTTAAACGCTCGTAGTCGAGGATATTTTCTGATCTCCTCTCTTCAAATACTAAAACCATGTGATGAGCGGCCGCTGTTGGTAAATCTGTATGTTTTACCGGTTTGTCTTCCGCCTTTTTTAGGTATACTGCCCCTCTCGGCCGGTGGAGGTACTTCTCTGTTTTTTATTTTTTTATTTTTATTTAAATTAGTACATGTATAGACAAGTACAATACAAAAAGTACAATGAGAGAAAAATAAAAATAATAAAGCATTGTGGTACAGTTCCGAATATGTAGAACAAAGAATAACAACAAATGTAACACTGTATATAAAATAAATCATAAAAATAAGAATTCTGAGATAGAAAATACTTTATAATATTAAGGCAGTCACATGAAATTGAAAAGCTTTCAGGTTTCTGTTTTTGTAAGCTTTTTGTTTTGCGACCTCATGTTTGAGAGGGTTTCAAAGTTGTAAAAATCAGCTTTATAAGAGGTAATATTAGAGGGCTTCTTTTGAGTTATTCTTGTCTTATGAATGTAGAATTTTTCCTAAATAATTAACAATATATTTTTGTTTTTCAGAAAAATATGGGTTTTGAAAACAAAGTAAAATGTCATGAAGTTAGTTCAAATTTTTTGTCATGTCTATTTTAAAGTCAGTCCAAAAAGAAATAGAAAAAAAGGGCAATACAAAAATAAGTGTTATCCTAAAATGAACTTTCAAACTTTCTTAACCCTCCTATTATGCTAAAAAAAAACAAAAGTATTACATTCATGGGTCAAATTGACCAACACTGTTTAAACACACTCGACATGCAAATAATCAAGTGAAAATTTAAATGTAATTTCCTAAACCTAACCTTATCATGGAATCAAGAGTCAAGAATCTGTTATAAACCCTAATGGCTTTGGAGCAAAAAAACTAATATTTGATATAATTCACATATAGGCTATTATGATTTTATAATCGCTTCAAATGTGAGAACTAGTTAAAATGCTGTCAGTTCCACTCTATTTCCCAACAAGCCAAACATAGCCAACGTGGCTGGTCGAATTTGAGAGTAGAAATCCTTGTATTTCACAGCGGCTTGCCGCCAGCCGGCCGCGGTCCATTAGGCGGAGGCAACCGCCAGAGAAAATGAAGCCGGCGGCCCGCCGGCTAGTCGGCCGCGGCATCTCGCAAGAAATGGGAGTGACGTATTCGGCGGCAAACGTTTCATCACCGCCAGCGGGACGCACCTATAGCCGACAGCTTAGAGCCGGCGGCAAAAAGAAGCCGTGCCGATATTTTTTGCTATCTGGGAAATCAGCATTCCTGGCTAATTTCCTGGGCACACTGATCTATTATAGTTCAGTAATTGGTCACAAAAAATACTAGACAGTTTTATTGTGTCTCGTTTTTAATAGCGTAATATGTTGTGCGGAATTTTTTCATAAATAAATATTTCATCCGAGAAAAAAAGGATAGAAACCCCGCCCTCAGCCTCGTGATTGACGTGCTTTTCGTCCTTTCGATTCGCTCCTCGCGTGTGACATCATCGGTCGTGTCGTTTTTCCGGTTTTCGCTACGTTTCCGCTTCCTTTCTGCCTGCACGAGCCCGCTTGTGAACACGCCAGTGTCCCTCTCTCCGTAAAGTGAGTGAATAAAAAAACTGATTTAACAAAAACACCTAACCGTCAAACGAGCAAATAATGAATGTATACGAAGCAATAAAGACCCTCAATCCTTTATTTGCGAGATTGGTGTAGTACAGAAGCTCGGATTGATGTATTGATACACAGTCCGCTAGCAGTAAAAACGTTACACTCAGCCATGTGGCTCATCACTTAGCCATCGTTTTATTTCAAGTACACTAAATATCAGCTAAATATAACTCTTCTGTAGATGGAAAGCTCAACTATTGGTCAGTTACGTTTTTGTGTTATGTACTTTTTCATTTAAAAAACTTATGAATTGAATAAATTGTGTAAAATTACGATTCATTTACATTCAGAACTTGTTTGTTATATTTCAGTTATGGGTAAAATCATTATTGTGGCATTTAAGCTGTCAAATATTTTTGAATTACAATTGCTCAGGTCAAAACTGTAAATGTTAATGCATTAATTTCTATTTATTTGATGTAGGATGCGTTACGTAGCTGCTTACCTGCTCGCTGCCCTTGGAGGCAAAGAGAGTCCCAGCACAGGTGACATCAAGAAGATCCTGGAGAGCGTCGGTATTGAAGCCGATGGCACCCGTATGGACAAGGTGAATATATTCATAAAACTGCATGAACACTGACAGGATCAAATGTTGTGCTTGTAAGGGATTACTTCTATTTGCCTGTTGTTAATTTGCTTCTCTTTAATGTCGACTTTTCTGTGTTGTAGGTTGTGTCCGAGCTCAATGGCAAAAATGTTGAGGAAGTGATTGTCCAAGGTAAGTTGGTAGTAGTTTTAAACTGGTAGCAAAGTGGTTAGTTGTAATGGACTTACGGATGTTTACATCCAGGCTTGGGTACCCATGGCCATGGAAAAACTGGAAAATATCAGGGAATTTTAATTTCAAAGTTTCAAAAAGTTTTGAATATGTCAAATCGGCTGACTATATAAAAATGACCATTCATTCTAAATACTTACCCTCCATAAGATTTTTGTTGTTTTTCGAAATTCATAGATATTATTCTTGAAATCTGAGAGATTTCTATTTTTCCATTGAAAGTCTATTCACCCGAAACTCTTACAGTTCATAAAGAGATTGTAAAAATGCATATGAATTCAGTGTTTAGTCTTCTGAAGATGTATGATTGCTTTATATGATGAACGGCTTTCATTCACATACAAACACTGGTCAGCGAACCTACATAGAGCATTCAAATTTGGTAAACAGAAGTGCAACCTAAAAACTTAACGTGCAAGAACCAATGAGGTTCATTCTCACATCAGAACAACATGTTTGAGCGATTATACCTTGGTCTGTCTGAATACTGTTCTGATCGGCTGAAGGTGTGCATGAAAGCCGTTTAATGCACAGGTAGTTCAAGTAAGTTTAATCACTGTTCTATAATAATGTGCTGTTTTCATTGAAGTGCATTCATATACGTCATTCGCACACAGGAGATTCAGGAGAACAAACCAGGGTTTCCGCGGGGTCTAAAAAAAGTCTAGAATTTGAAAATCTAAATTTTAGGCCTTAAAGTCTTAAATTCGCTGAAGTATTCTGTTCTAGGGCTTAAATAATTTGAAATATAATGAAAAATCAACATGCATTTTTTTTGAGATCCTGCATTATTTGTAAACCAAAACAAACAAGATTTACGTATTATATTGTCATGTGTGGCTGTTGTGCATCTAACACAATACATATGGTAAATGTGGTGTCCTAATTATGAAAAGTGTTAATTTCTAGAAATTACCACCACAAAATCAGTCATTTTAATCTCAAAAATCACACAGACACAATCCTGGTGGGATTGAGCTATGAGGAAGTGGAAGTTTGTCGATTTGTTGAATTTGAATAAATTAATTTATTTAGCAAGTAAATTTGTGGCTGTATTTCCTTTATAGGTCTTAAATTTCATTCAAAATGGTCTCAGCAAGGTCTTAAAACCCTGACAAACGGATCAATCTTACCCATGACTTTTGTAATAAAATAGCTTCACTGCTGAATCGTTACATTATATTTCTCATCGACGAGGGGGTTACATCACTTTAAGGAATTCAACTTGCAGCTTTTGTTGTTGAGAGAAGCTGAACCTGATATGCATCTTTCTCTCTCGAATTCAAATAAATGCTGTAATTCATTCAAATAAATGTAACCTTGCGCACTTTATCTCTGTCTGATTCAAAGCGTAATGCTAGATGAGGAAATTAATAACTTGAAGAAAAATTCCAGCTTTAAAATAGTTTCATAGGAATTGTTCTTTGAGTATAATCCTATAAAAAGCCTTATCCAGTAATCACTACCTAAAGTTGGTCAAAGAGTGCATGGGAACCCTGCAGAGTGTCCTGAATAAAAAAACAAGGGCTTTTTAATTCTTTCCCTGCCAAACACTGATTTTTCCAGGTTTCTGTGTTTTCACTGTTAGACGCTAGGGAGCTATTACGCAACTTCTGAATGAGTACAGGATCTCCTGATCAAAACACAGATGAAGACGCAAAAAAACAAGCTATCGTATGCAAGCAGATGATTATGTAAAATAACGTGATCACCATTAAACAGCATATAAATCAAAACTATCTAATGTTCTGAATGAAATGTCAGCCCAGACGAGCTCTAGGACTGTGCAAGCATTAGGGGTGTTGATGGACTCGATCTACTCCATCTGTTTGATCATCGTTCTGATCCAGATGTAGTCTTTGACAAAAATGTGATTTTTCTCAGCTTTTTGTTCAAAATGTTGCTTTTTTTATGAAACTTGCCCATTTTCAAGTGTTGATAAAGGAATGCATGAAGCTAGAATAAAACGTTTGTTTAAAAGCAGAGGGTCTGCTCTTTTGGTATATGGCCTGTTCAGATATTCATACAACAAAATATTCTATGGGCCATTACATTTTTGTGAAAACGATTTAAAAAAACCTGGCGGTGGTTGGCAACTACTTTTAAAAATGCTGGCGGGGAAAGTTAAAGAGGGTACATGATCAGTTTGGTGAATTGAATCATGTGTTTTGTCTCTGTCTTACAGGTTTCAGTAAGCTGGCCAGCGTGCCGTCCGGTGGTGCTGTAGCTGCTTCCAGCTCTGCCGCCCCAGCCGCTGGAGGATCTGCTGCCGCCCCTGCAGGTCAGTGTCTTGTTTTACCTTATACCTCTCCCTGTCTCTCTAATAGATTGGATGGCATGGCTCAGAACTTTTCAACCTATGTGTATTTGCTCTTAAAAAGCTGATTTTCAATCAACCTTTTCAACCAAATATTTATTATAGTCAAGTAGATTCAAAACGTTTAAAGAAACTAAACGATAAAAATATAGCTGAAAGTAATCAAAGTAGGTTTTCACTATATAAACACTATTAGATTATCAATCAACAAATGTTTTGTTATTGTCTTTAAATTTATCTTTTATTGGCATATTTGAGATCATATTTAGGGCAGTGTTTCATTAAATTTCAATGAATCCCAGATAAGTTAGCATACATTACTCATTAATGGGGAAAAAGTCCAAGTGCCAAAGGCACATGCTGTGACTGTTTGAACAGTGTAATTTTTCTGTTATGCTCAAATATGAACTTTTCAGGGTGGAGTGTTGGTTGGTTTTTTAGGTCCGGTAATGTTAACGTCTCTATCCCTTTTCTTTCTCCTGCAGCGGAGGAGAAAAAAGAAGAGAAGAAGGATGAGTCTGAAGAATCCGAAGACGACATGGGATTCGGACTCTTTGACTAATCTGTCTCCTCGGGACCAAAATAAAGTTTATTAAAAAAAATTTGCTTCCTTGTTCATTTCAGAATTTAAGTAAGGTTTATAATGTGGGAGAAGGATGAGTCATTAGAATCTGTACACCATGATCACACCCAAAAGCGCACGATAACTGCTGTCTTTTGAGCCTTTTAATAATGCCTTAATGTAAATTGTCTTGTAATTTGAAAATGGCTGCACTTTAATATTGGCTTACCTGAAGACACTTATGAATGTTACGTCAATCATGTTTAAACCTTTGAGCAAGGAATGAAAAAATAGGTATACTGTTCGCATACATTAGATGGAGGTCGATTCTCTATATATTACCATTTAGTCAGATTATTAGTCATCGTACATTTTCACTGCTTTGAATCTGATGCCACTCAAATATTTGTTTTTCCTCCAGTAGTTTCTGCATGCATTCATGCAAAGATCCATTGGTTGAAGGCATGAGATCAGTAGTCTCTCAGTGCACATAAATTATGCTAAACATTGATTACAATAAGCTTCATGACAGCAATCCTGAGCATTAAAAATTCTGTTCAATATTTCTCCCAGCAAAAATATTAAAGGCTCTCATTCCATATAGATTTATTGGATCTTTGCATATAAAGTGTAAACTAAAACCTTTCGAGCACGGCGTCCTTGCACTGTTGAGGCAGTTTCTAATCTCGTCTTTTTGTGGCGTTGGGTCTTTCATTGACCATTGGCTTGTGTATGGATTTGGGTTGGATATGGAGTTTCCCGGTTATAATGTGGCACAAAATGTTTTGGCTCTTGTGGTCGATTCCTAATTTTTTCCTGGAAGCCGGTTGTCCTTTGAGTCAGACATGATTATTTAATTTCAGTTTTGCTGTTGTTTGCACTCCCAAATATTAAAACGGCTTCATCTTACGGAGAATGCTTAATCATCCCAATTCATGGAAATTCCAGATGCCTGCAGTCAGATGTAGCCAACACTAGCAAACCCTTGTGTATGTGTATGATATAACCTCTCCGTTTCACTTTCATGAGATACATTGGAAAAAAGCATTTTGACTTTCAGTTTTATTGAAAGTTTGAAGTTTTACTGCAAAAGTACATTAGATAAAAGATCAACAAACATGCATAGAATGGATGCAAGATGGCAATATATTAAAAATAAAACAATAAAAACATTTAAAAATATGAAGCATTTTGTGTGTTCATGAAGTCCAATTGAAATACAATTCTATATAATACAAAATACAATTAGTAAATGTTGAAATTAGCATTAAATAAGATTAATAAATGCTGTAGGAGTAGGCCTATTGTTCATTATTGGTTCATGTTAGGCTGGCTTAAAAGAGACCATTGTACTATTTTATATATAAATACAATTATTGACAAAGCTGAAGGTGGATTAGTGTTGAGTGACCAGTTGGAGGCGCTCCAACTTACTTTTTTTGCCATTCAGAATGCTCTTCCATTCAGTTTTGTATTATGTTATTGTTTTGAACTTAAGTTAATAAATTTTCAACCGTATGTAGGCTAAGCATGTGCAATTTGGCCTGTAGGTACACAGAATTTTGGCGATTGTTGTGTCGAGAAAATAATTCATGTAATTTGAAAGATGTAGTCATATTGAATGAATTTTGTGCCAAAGCGATGATAAAATGATCCACAGTTTAAGCCCACAAAGATTTCTGTTGTGAAGAGTTCTGAAAAAGTGACCCAAGTATTGAGAAATGTGCCCTAGCGCTTGTAAACAACGAGTGACGCTAATGAAAAAAGACATAAATGAGTTTACTCAGATAGCCTACTAAAAACATAGGCCTATATGACCGTTTTGATAATTTATCGCACAAGTTCACATTGCCATGTTTAGGCTATTGCCATTTCGACTACTATGATGTAAAACAGATCAATGTGAATGTGACATTTGGATACATAAAAATTTGGTTGGTTTGCTATTAAGTGCTTGAATAACAAGCTGGAGGCGCTACAACATACAAAGTGAGTACAGATTTGTTTATTATTATTATTACAGTAGCTAGGATACATTTCTCAACTTAGGTAACTTTTTCAAAACTCTTCACACAGTTTTCCTAACAACATTTCAACATGGCACAGCAGTAAAACTCAAATCAAGTCATAGCTTAATGCCATAACAATAGCAAAGGTTTTCACCCAAACACACTTCGAACACTTATAAAAACGACCTAAAAAAAAAACAACAGGTAGAAGAAGTATACGTGTTCTTTTGTTTAAAAAAAAATATTTACAAAAAAGAACTCTCTACTGCTTATAATTCATTTCAAAATGTTATGGTGCATGTTTACATTACAGTAGGCTACACACTTATTCCTAAGTTTCCACTTTTGTATAGATTGTAAAGAAATGCACCAAGCTAACACCTGCAGGTGTTAAGCAAGCTACATCGCTTTGATAGTATTTAATTGTTTAGATTCTGAATAAGCCTATATTTCAATATGGTATTACTGTAGAAATATAGCAAATGTCTGTCTTATTAAATTTTATATTATGCTAGGTTTTGAACTTAAGTTTAACAGTTTAAGAGAGAGAGAGAGAGAGAGAGAGAGAGAGAGAGAGAGAGAGAGAGAGAGAGAGAGAGAGAGAGAGGCAGAGAGAGTAGGATATGTAAACGTGAAAAAAATTGTTTTGCTGGTTTGTGTGTAAGTGAGAAATGTATTCATGTAATTTGAAAGATGTCATTGAAAGCATTTTGTGCCAAAAAAGATTAATAATCCCCAGTTCAGCTCACATAGACTGATGTTGTGCTCACTGAAGAGTTTTGAAAAAGTGAACTAAGTATTGAAAAATATGTCCTAGCAATTGTATATATATATACATTTATATATATATTTATTTGAATGTAATAGCCATTACATTAAATACTAAACAGAACATGAACGCTATGAACAATTTACAAAAAAAATTTGCACACAACACAAGCCTGGTCCCCTTTTTTCAATATTTCAATAGGAGAACTGATTCTCCTATTTAAGCACATGCCTAAACTCCACTTCCTTCAAATTAGTTGTCTTTTTCTTTTCTTTCTTCCTTCCCGTCATTTTGTTTTCTTCATCTGTATACTGTTATTTTTTTGTTTTGTTTTCTTTTGGTTGGATCACACACACGCACACATGCACACGCACACATGCACATGGGTTTCCATGTTTTATGGGCACTTTCCATAGACATCATGATTTTGTACTGTACAAACTGTACATTCTATGCCCTAAACCTATGCCCATAACAAAAACACATTCTGCATTTTCAAAAACAAACAAACAAAAAACAATTTAGTGTTATTTATAAGATGTTTTCCTCATGGGGACCAAAAATGTCCCTACAAGGTCAAACATTTCAGGATTTACGATCCTTTTGGGGACATAGGGTTTACCAGGACCACACACACACTATTTATATACTGTACTGTATATCTTATCAGGCCCGGTTCTACGGGAGTGCTAAGCACCCTCAACCGCAACTTCCGCAAGCAAAAGCACCCTCAGTTGATACTGTAATAATATTGGCGAAACAGATTTTGCAGATTTGCAAATTTGTGTCCGAGCTCTGGAGAGCGTCAAATGCATCTATTTACAGCGAGTTTTTGCAGGCGAGAGTGGGGTAAAGTGAGAGAATTTTTATATTTGCTTCCCTCTAAGCGAGCTAAAATGATATATCAGTAAAATTGACACTTTTCCCATTAATTCAGGATGTTTCAATGGAAATTATCAGAATGTATTTAGGAGAAAGGTCAGTGAAATTATGATTGTTTTTTAAAAAGTCGTCTTGTGTCTCACTTTACCTCAGCTTAGGGGTAAACTGAGACAGATCAGTGAAATCAAGGGGTTAAAGTGACTTACTTTTTACCACTTACTTTTTCCACTCTGAAACTACCATAACAACACATGTTGTAACAGTTAGAATCCTAACAGCTAGCTTGACAACCACACAGTCCAGAACTAATGTCGGACTAGTAACAGAATCATGGGGATTGGTCAATTAAGCACACTTTTTTTCTAAACACTTGAATGAAACCCTGAACAAAATCAAATACAACATAATATAATTCAAAATGTTTTAATTAACATTCAAATGACAGATAGAACCAGTTAGACTAGAACACAGTCTGGGGGTCAGAACACAGGACCCTTAGGGCCAGCTAGTGTCTGGGGGTCAGAGCAAAGGACAATCAGAACCAGCTAGAACAGCCTGGGACTCAGAAGTCAGAACACAGGACTAGACCCATCAGCCTACTGTCATACTCTACAACTAGGCCTACTCTACATTCCAGCCCTGAAGGTTACAGGGAAAGATGAGGAGTTGCTCTCTCTGTGTGGTTCCTCCAGGCCTTTTAGGTTGAGGCTGCTTCTTCACCACATCACTTTTAGGAACATGTGCCCTATGTTGTCTTCCTGGTGTATTGCCTTGCCATGATGGCTTTTCTACAATGTTTATGCCATTAAAAATAAAACATATGTAATGTAATATTAGATTTAAATATGTTTAAGACTAAACTTAACTTGTGCCTCATGTCTCACTTTACCCCACAGCATTTGTCTCACTTTACCCCAGCGCCACATTTTTTGAAAAAACGATCTCTCTTAGCAACTGAGGCTAATCTTCAGCTAGCATCATCACATGGTTTTATATGTTAGTAGCTCATCAACATGTATGATATACGTTTTTCTACCTGAATCAGTTTGCTTTGGCACAGCAGTTGATTAAGTTGACAGCAAGACAATTTACTTTTACATGCAAAAAAAAAAAAAATTTCTGAAAAAAAAAAACATGCTTGCCTCAGCACATTGAGGTCCTCCTTCATGGCCAAGGGCAAATTGGAGGGGCTTGAAAACATAAGGGTCATGTGACCACAAATGTGTTCTGTTGACTAGATACAGGGGGTGTCTCACATTACCCCGTTCTCCCCTAATGTAGCCAATCAAAGATATAGTTATTGATTTATATGGATATTCTTATGAAATACAAGACATACTTATGAAAATATTATTACACGTCTTTTTACATTACATATTGTCCCAAAACACATTCATATGCAAATTAGATACAGTGTATGCATTGCCTAGAATGGGAATGATAATATATCAAATTATTCTGTATCTTTCATAACATTGAGAATCATTTTCATACAAAGTTGGGATTTAAAAAAAACTTGAAGCATAAAAATTGATTGGTGAATGAAAAAAAAATCCCATTGTTTGTCTATTCATGTCTTTTAATTTTCTCAATAAATGTGTTCTGGTGTCCTCTACAGAGCAGAGGATATAGCATATAACAATCTAAATTCTTATATAGCATTAAAAAAAATCTAAATTCACAAAATCTTTTTTTCTGGTTCTCAGGAAGATGACTAGCAACGCATTAAAGCAATGTAAAGGCAGACAAATAGATTAATAGACAATTTGCAGCAAAATATTTTTGAAATTCCAATCATTGGTAAATGTCTTGTAAATAAATAATCATACATTTCTCACTGTACACTGCTGTGGTGGAGTCGTTGCTTAGCCTATCTGCACTAGAGCACCCTCAGTGATTTCAGAAGCACCCTCAGTGATTTGATTCTGGAACCGGGCCTGTATCTTATCAATGAATATATGCACATTTTATTTTATTAAAAGAAATAAAATAAAAAAAAGTGAATAACTTAAATGAAAATAGACATACAAATGAGGAAGTTAGATTCTTTAATCAGACACTAGAATGTTATATAGAATAAATTATGCTAAAAACAAAAGTCCATTTTGCATGCTCTTAAAACCCACACCATCTTTACTGTTCATATTACTCTGTACCAAGTGCTGAGGTAAAAGTTTGAAGTCTTCATAAAGTGTTGTACTGCAGCTATAAACACTCTATAAACTTAACATGTTTGCATTAATATAGAGGTGAGTCTTCTTTGGTTTGCTCAGTTCAGTCACATCAGGTGTAGAGACATTTTATAAACCTCGGATTGGGCTGGACGTGGATTTTGCAAACTGTGATGTGACGGATTACATTAGGAAAATCTGACTAATTTGCTCCGCTATCTGGGAAAGCCTGAATTTGTGAAACATTAATGTTTATATTGTGTAAAAAGGCTGCAAAAGACCATTATTTACTTGATACAAAACATTCTGAGATGGAGCACTTTACTGAAAATGTATTAAAACGTCAATTAAAGTGCATATTTGTAATTCGTAATTAGTAATTACAAACTTTGTAACCTTCATATAGTGAGATGTACAATACAAAATGAAACCATAACTAATAACAATTAAACACACTCAAAGACCAGCCAGTATGGCAGAAATGCATTCGTTTTGTGATATAAAAAGTAGGCTATATTAAAATAAGTATTATTGATTTATTTAAACCAGAAATAAAAAGGATAAATCATATTTTTATCAATAAAATATTTAACATTGTATATCAACTAAACATAAATATTATAAATACTATTTTTTAATATTGTGTGTGTGTGCGCGTGTGTGTGTGTGTGTGTGTGTGTGTGTGTGTGTTGGTTTTGGTGTATTACAAGGACATTTCACCAGTTTACACACCAGCATTATAAGGACATTTGGGATTATAAGGACCTAGGACATGTCCTTGTAATTCAAACAGCGTGAAATCATCTCTATGAACCTCAGGAACATCCTCCTGCTTTTTTATTGAATGTCCCTTTAAGGTATACCAGTTTTCTGGTGTGTTTGTGTGTATCTCATCACTCCGCCTATCGGTGGGATCTGCCACTGCTAGCGTACACACATTTACACGATAATGGGCGTTGACGGTTTGAAAATGGCGCGCGGTTGTCTGATTGGTTAAAGACGCGCAGGCGCATTATTGAGATCCTACCGGAGTGTGACCGTCATCGCGGCCCTGTCAAACAGCAGCCTAGTAGGTAAGTACATTACGTTTATATGTTTTATATAGTGATTCATATAAATTAGTCATATCTATGTGTTTGTCTGCACTTAGTTTTCGGTTGGCAGACTTTAATATATATATTTACACAGTCGAGCGCGAGTCTCATCATGGTAATGTTAACGTTACCCCGGAAACTGAATAACGCATGTATTTATTAATGAAAAGTTATAATTATTAAGAATAAGTATTAACAATTATTAATAATCTTCCCATCATTGAGGAATTCAGCTGTTTATAAAGCCTCAGATTGCCTTGAATGTGCGTTGTGACAGGATTAAATGAGCTTTATAATCATTACATATTCAAATGCATTTAAAAGCAAAAATTAATCTCATCAGGTAAAGTTAAAGTATTCTGAATGTCTGCAAATGTTAATTCGACATCTTTTGATGAAATTGTGACAGAGTATAATTATTGTAATGCAAATCTTCCCTAAAATAATCTTTGGGCAGCTTTACACTCCATTAGTCTACATTTTAAACATATTTAATAATCCAAAAGTTATGTAATAAAGTTATGTCATGTAATATTTAATGTCTGACTTTTTACTTGATCCTAGGTTAAATATAGAATTGATCTTTCTAATTATTAATATATTGACTGTTACAGTACAATTTAACCTGTCAAATTTAGCATATTAACTTAAGATAATAATTAAACACGTTTAAGGCTGGAATATCAGAATAAAAAAACAAAAAGGAATAAAAGAATATTATCTTTACTACATTTTTTGTTTTGTTAGCATAATAAAGTAATATATGGATTAAAAGTGAAAAGTGAAAATTGATATGGATTCATTTAGAGGTACTTTCAAGCCTGCTCATGTAAAATAAGCTGTCATGTGAAACAGGAAATTAATTGTACTTATTTATAATCATCGGCCAGTCTTAATAATACAGCAGCACATAGAATAGCATTATGTTTTACTCATAATGGTGCTGATGAATTAGAAATCTTGTGCATTCAAAGAAAATAGGTTACTTTTGCATTGCGAAATAAGGTGGATAGACACTGTATGGATGTGTATCATATTAGATTTATGTATTTGCTAATATTTTTATGCTGTTTTTTTATTCTGTTTAAAATACTATGCCTTTAATTCTGCAGCCAGATGAAATGGACGACGCAGACCTAAGCCTGTACGAGACGTATATCCACAGATTTAAAGGTACACCACATACATCTGTCCTGTTTTATAATGTCAGAGTACAACACAATAGTGCATTTGAAGACATGTACCATCACACGTATGTGATGAGAGCGTTCAGAGCGTCACGTGATAAACTGCCAAAGGACAAGGAGGGCTGTGCGATATATCACGATCTTAGATTGTGAACTATTATATCCACGTTCTGCCTTGTAGAGAGATCGTTGCACTTCTGGAACCTCCGTCCCACCATTCTGTCAAACATGATGCACGTTCACATAGGGCTGGACGATTAATCGAAAAGTAATCGACTAATTTAGAACCTCTAACCGACGTAATTTTGCCATTTCGGTTTTAGTCACGTGACTCTGCCCCGTCAGTCACATCAAGTGCAGTTTGCAGGCACACGGAAAGATGCAGGAGCAGTTATCTGTGTTTATAGATGCTCAGTATTACTATGGTAATTGCATGTTTTACACAGTTTATACAGGGAAGTTAATCGCCGCTCTTATATGCGCTGATACACACACACAGACGGCGCGTGTGCCCCGAAGCCAGATCACTTTCACCAGCGTCCTCACAAGCTTGTCATTTGTATTTGTTTTAAGCCCTTCCAGTTTGAACACTGAAGCGTTTTTAGACCATCAGATGCGTATTATGTTGAACTAACGCCTGATATATTGTGATACACGAACACTGAGACAGAAGCTCACACATCCCGTGAAGATCGCGCACAGAGAGCAGCAGAAACGCAGTGTCAACGCCGTCCTGTGATTCATCACTAAAGTAGCTTAGATACCGTTATGGCATAGATTTGTCTACCTTTTGAAGTAAGTACAAACCACAGCTTCATAATTAATAATACGGTATGACTAATTCACACACACAATCACTGTCTCATTAATGCATTAAGATAAATGTAATGTAGGCCTGTGTGTTAATTTATCTGTATCTGATGTACAACAAGCAGAAATCTGCCCCATAGACCAGAACTGCTGAAAGTGAACCGTTTCCTTCAAGTATTTTAAAATCACAAAGAAATGCACTTTCATTAGAAAAAAAATGTCCCACCTTTAATAGTAGAAAATATTTACAGTACAAACCTTATCAGTGAACTATAAGGGCAAAAAAGGAAAGCAAAAAAAAAGAAAGCAAAAAAAAAGAAGAGCAAAATAATCGTTCATTAATCGTAATCGAGGTAAAATGTTCATTTCATCGAGATTTTTATTTTTGGTCAAATCGTTACAGCCCTACGTTCACACATGTTTTGCAGCGCAGCGATACAGTGGCATCGCAATCTTCGCCATCATGAAAGCTTATGTTTGCATGCGTTTTAAAGCCTTGCCAGATAAACTTTATATTTACACGCTGATCTAACATACACTTTTCTGAGCGTGTACACTTAAGGTGACGTTCACACTACGAGCCTTGGTGCTCTATAGACCCATTTCACATTTCCAGGTTTCTCCGAGCGGAAGTCGTCATAGTTGGGTTAAATATTATAGCTGTGAATGAGAGAATACATTAAATATTTTTTTGTGTGCCGATTTACTCAAATAGCAAAAGAAAAACGCCACAATGGTGATTTCACAACTTTCAAAAAGAGGGAAAAAATAGAGTGAGTATCATATTAGATTTATGTATTTGCAAATATTTGTATGCTTTTTTTTATTCTGTTTAAAATACTATGCCTTTAATTCTGCAGCCAGATGAAATGGACGACGCAGACCTAAGCCTGTACGAGACGCAGACCACATTAACTCAAGACCTGACGAGCCACACCTCGAGCAGCCGAATATATCCACAGATTTAAAGGTACACCACATACATCTGTCCTGTTTTATTATGTCAGAGTACAACACAATAGTGCATTTGAAGACATGTACCATCACACGTATGTGATGAGATGTTAATTTAAAATTAAGATGTTAATTTTCACCATCACTCCCATAGACGCTGTATCAGTAACACCCTCACAGCAGCGGTAACTTGTTTTTGTCATTTTATGCAAAAGCAATAAAATACAAAGTATTAGTGTTATAAATGTATATATATTTTTAAAAATGAAATTACAAAAAACGTTGCAGGATTTACGATATTGATGACCGTTGAAACGCGTCATCACAGTCTGTGCTCAGATCAGATTTTTTAGTACAGCTATTCACATTGTTGTTTTAAATGTAGCCAATATCAGATTCCAGTGCCAATAATTAGGGGTGTAACGATTCACTCGTTTTCTCGATGCATCGATTACAAATCGATCTTGAAACATGTATTTTTGAATCGTGCTGCGTCATCCACACCTTCACAGCTCGCCTTCACAGACACACACTGTTTTCTTTACCGCCTTCACTGGATTGGGCTTGCTCTCTGTCCGTCGCTCATTGATACGTGTTAGAGCAGCCCACGTTCTCCTCAGGACGGCCACTGCCATCACATGAGCAGATGACAGCTCTCTGTACGTAGCTCATTGACACGTGTCATGCTGCGTTCACACCAAACGCGAATAGAGCGTCAATGAATGCATTCGCGCGTCCGCGGCGTAATGGACGCACGTAGAAATCGAGAGCTGGATGCGAAATTGACGCGCGTTCAAGGTACTCATAAAATATGAAATATGTCATAAAAAACCACTCTGCCTCTTTTCATTTTAATTAAAAATATATATTAAGCATTAATAGCCACACAAATGTGGTCCAGGCAACTCCTACATTATCTTCACTGCATGTATATTTAAATATCCTTAAAATATAAAGTTATGAAACTTCTCTTTGCCCTCAGTCAAAACGATTTGGCAGACAACAAATTATAGATTCATGACACCAAAGATCGCCCGTTAGATCTACACAAGATGCACCACTACAGGACATCAGAGCCAGCGGCAGACGCCAGAAGGACTGGCCGAGGAAAGGCTGATCTCGCCGGGGTTATGAGCGCTGAGCGCCCGGTGATCGCCTGGATCTCACAATTCCAAAAACACACGATTTTTTTTTTAAATAGGCGCTCTCTTTAAAAATAAACCTCAGATTTGAGCTTTAAACAACTACATTGTCACCTGAAAAAGTCTTAAAACTAAATATTGTGACACTAGTATTTTTAAATTATGCAGGGTTTCTCATCACATCACTTTACCACATGACCGCAGTGAGCAGGCTCCTGATTGGTTAGCGTGCCGCGAATTGACGCCAAAGTTCAAATTTTTCAACTCGGGCGTCAGACGCGAATTCGCTTCAAACGCTTGAATGCACAAAAGCACCATTCGCGTGTAACACGCAAGCAGATACAGATCACAAGAGCAGATGACAGCTCTCTGTCGAGACAGGAATAGTTCTGAGTCAAACCGCTCAAGCCATTGTCAACTGCAAAGTCGTCACTGCGGTCACTACTGTTGAAATAAAACGCTTTCATTGCGCGAAAACGTCACTGTTATTTTATATAAAATATAAGCTGTGCGTTTTGTCCATCAATCAGATAAAGTGGCCTCTGATAATAGCAACAGTAGACACCGGCGCACTCTTTCACAATCATCAGAAGGAGAATGACCCGTATAAAGAGAACAAAGAGGGCTTTTCTGTCTATTCCGTGAAGAAAAGTTAGTTTAGGATTAGTTAGAAAAGGGCATGATATTTTGAGTTTTAGCAGATCTTGTTCTTTTCTTGCTCCGTTTTCCTTATTTGTAATATCCGTAAAACAAGCCTTGTTCATATTTTCAAAATAAGGTTGATACAATCCACACCCTGTTTGCCAGAAGCAAGTTCACAACAGGTATTGTGTCGTTTTGTAAGATACATTAGTGTTTAAGCCAGATGAATTTTTAATATTATGTTTATTTATTGTACATCTGAAAAGTATAAAGTTGATAGAGATTTGATGTAGAGTCAAGCGCTGTGTGAACCTGAAAACACACTGCATTGTGAGGACAGACAGGTTTACTCGGACACTGTAGTGTATTAGTTATAGAGGAAACACTGGGGCATGAGTGTGTGAACCTGAAAACACACTGCATTGTGAGGACAGACAGGTTTACTAGGACACTGTAGTGTATTAGTTATAGAGGAAACACTGGGGCATGAGTGTGTGAACCTGAAAACACACTGTATTGTGAGGACAGACAGGTTTACTAGGACACTGTAGTGTATTAGTTATATAGGGAACAGAATGCCTTCAGAGTAACCCATGTTTATTCAGTTTGTTTCCAAAAACTACATGTCTAGGTTTAGTCTTATTTTGCAGCTTCTTGAGCTCCAGCGAGTGTCTTACAGCCGTGTTTCTTTTCATCCTCTCCTTTACAGATGAACACAGATGTTGCCTCCACTGAGATATTTACACCCTGTTTGCCAGAAGCAAGTTCACAACAGGTATTGTGTCGTTTTGTAAGATACATTAGTGTTTAAGCCAGATGAATTTTTAATATTATGTTTATTTATTGTACATCTGAAAAGTATAAAGTTGATAGAGATTTGATGTAGAGTCAAGCGCTGTGTGAACCTGAAAACACACTGCATTGTGAGGACAGACAGGTTTACTCGGACACTGTAGTGTATTAGTTATAGAGGAAACACTGGGGCATGAGTGTGTGAACCTGAAAACACACTGCATTGTGAGGACAGACAGGTTTACTAGGACACTGTAGTGTATTAGTTATAGAGGAAACACTGGGACATGAGTGTGTGAACCTGAAAACACACTGCATTGTGAGGACAGACAGGTTTACTAGGACACTGTAGTGTATTAGTTATAGAGGAAACACTGGGGCATGAGTGTGTGAACCTGAAAACACACTGCATTGTGAGGACAGACAGGTTTACTAGGACACTGTAGTGTATTAGTTATAGAGGAAACACTGGGGCATGAGTGTGTGAACCTGAAAACACACTGCATTGTGAGGACAGACAGGTTTACTAGGACACTGTAGTGTATTAGTTATAGAGGAAACACTGGGGCATGAGTGTGTGAACCTGAAAACACACTGCATTATGAGGACAGACAGGTTTACTAGGACACTGTAGTGTATTAGTTAAATAGGAAACACACGACATGTGTGTGAACCTGAAAACACACTGCATTGTGAGGACAGACAGGTTTACTAGGACACTGTAGTGTATTAGTTATAGAGGAAACACTGGGACATGAGTGTGTGAACCTGAAAACACACTGTATTGTGAGGACAGACAGGTTTACTAGGACACTGTAGTGTATTAGTTATAGAGGAAACACTGGGGCATGAGTGTGTGAACCTGAAAACACACTGCATTGTGAGGACAGACAGGTTTACTAGGACACTGTAGTGTATTAGTTAAATAGGAAACACTGGGGCATGAGTGTGTGAACCTGAAAACACACTGCAGGGCTCCAGGCTAACTTTTGTCACAAGGAGCACAATGGCCCCCAACTGAAAATTTTAGGGGCACAACCAGAAATTTTAGGGGCGCACACCGTAAATCAACATGCTAACCAAATCTACTAATTTCCACTGTATTACTAATAGGGATCGGTATCGTTAAGGTTTTTTTACTACTCTTACCGATACTGCTTATCGATCCGGTACTTTAACAGTATTCTTACCGGTTCTTTTTATTATAGCCTACTTTATTTTATTTTTTTTATAATAAAAGTAAGAAAAGTAAGAAAAGTAAATTATCTATAGCAAAAGAAACCCAAAGTTTGAACACAAATATAAAACATCTATTTGTAAATGGACCAGTGTGCAGGTATTTGGAAGGTCTGCTAACATTAATATTACAGTAAAGAACAAACCTACAAAGAAATCTAATAAAGTAATGAAATGTAAAATAACACTGCATAGTTTTCACTGTATAAATTGATAGATCGATGCTTATAAAAGCTAAAGTTGTTAATTCAAGAGATGTGAATATTTTCTATTTGTCTTTTGTTCGATTCGAATTAATGGCTCAATCGTCAGCAGGTTTATCAGACGCTGCGCCTTTAAGACCGATCGAGTGTAGAACTAATAATACCATATTCTCCTATTTCTCCAAACTATTTACGCCCATTTAAGATATAAACTGTTAAAATAACTACTCTCCAATCCGGTCATTTTGACACCGGCTATTTGTTGTTTATTTGATGGTTTAGGCTTCGCACACGAAACCTAAAATATTAAGTGCAAGTCGGTCCATTTCGCAGCACACACACATAAGCCGCCTTGAAGTTGGAAACAGCGTCTCTTGCGCGGATTATTGTGCATTTAATAGCTCTTTATTATCAAACACATCCCGCAGTTTAGCAACAGTAGAGACTGCAGTTTACAACAATCACTGAATCTGACGTTTAGTTTAGGTTTAAGGAGAAATGACAGCGCAAGGCTGTGAAGGGAAGGATGTCGCGCTCGACTGAACACGGCACTGAACACTGAACATGGAATAGTTTTACCTCATACCATCTTTTTATAATTCTTGGAAGCCAAAATCGAAAATAAAATTAGATTAATATCACAGCACATCCCTAAAGTTTAAGCAGAAAAACTTATGTGTAGTTCTCTTGGCCATCGTCACTCATTAAGCTGACTGTGGTGTTGTGTTCGCTGTAGCTCCACGTGAGAGAGCTCGCTTTCTCGCTCTTCTGGATTGCGAATGGCAAAAATGCATCACGGACAAATGGTTTAATATTATCTCATTTAGAAACGGCTGGCAAAGATAGAATTTGCCAGACATAACGTCTATCAATTATAATTAGTAAGTGTATTTTCTTAATTTCTCCAGTACCGACAGGCAGCAGGCAAATTTACTGGTCGCACATGTGCGACTGGATGTAAAATTCAGTCGCACACTCTCAAATTTTAGTCGCAAAATGCGACCATTTAGTCGCACTCTGGAGCCCTGCACTGCATTGTGAGGACAGACAGGTTTACTAGGACACTGTAGTGTATTAGTTATAGAGGAAACACTGGGACATGAGTGTGTGAACCTGAAAACACACTGTATTGTGAGGACAGACAGGTTTACTAGGACACTGTAGTGTATTAGTTATAGAGGAAACACTGGGGCATGAGTGTGTGAACCTGAAAACACACTGTATTGTGAGGACAGACAGGTTTACTAGGACACTGTAGTGTATTAGTTATAGAGGAAACACTGGGGCATGAGTGTGTGAACCTGAAAACACACTGCATTGTGAGGACAGACAGGTTTACTAGGACACTGTAGTGTATTAGTTATAGAGGAAACACTGGGACATGAGTGTGTGAACCTGAAAACACACTGCATTGTGAGGACAGACAGGTTTACTAGGACACTGTAGTGTATTAGTTAAAGAGGAAACACTGGGGCATGAGTGTGTGAAACTGAAAACACACTGCATTATGAGGACAGACAGGTTTACTAGGACACTGTAGTGTATTAGTTAAATAGGAAACACACGACATGTGTGTGAACCTGAAAACACACTGCATTGTGAGGACAGACAGGTTTACTAGGACACTGTAGTGTATTAGTTATAGAGGAAACACTGGGGCATGAGTGTGTGAACCTGAAAACACACTGTATTGTGAGGACAGACAGGTTTACTAGGACACTGTAGTGTATTAGTTATATAGGGAACAGAATGCCTTCAGAGTAACCCATGTTTATTCAGTTTGTTTCCAAAAACTACATGTCTAGGTTTAGTCTTATTTTGCAGCTTCTTGAGCTCCAGCGAGTGTCTTACAGCCGTGTTTCTTTTCATCCTCTCCTTTACAGATGAACACAGATGTTGCCTCCACTGAGATATTTAAACCCTGTTTGCCAGAAGCAAGTTCAGAACAGGTATTGTCGTTTTGTAAGATACATTAGTGTTTAAGCCAGTTTGTTTTTTAATATTTTATTTAGTACAGTATCTGAGCACTGGACTTTTGGTTAAATTTTGCAATTAATCCGCAAATCACATGTTCTGAACTGTGGGTCATTTATCAACAGTGCGTAGAAAAGGTTCTATATTTTGTCCTACGAATGAAATTTAGAATGGGCCTAAGTACAATAAAATCTGTATTTATCAAACATGCGCACCACAGTTCTTACGCACATGAGTAAGCACTCAATGTTGATAAATCCCACATGTGCAATTCTTGTTCACGGTCATAAGCATTCGGAAACGCCTCCAATCAACCATATATGGGGACAACACTCCCTTTAAAAATCACATGATTGTGTTTTTTCCTCACTGCAATTGTGGCGAAGAAGAGGAACTTCACAAACACAGAAGGAGTTGCACAACGACGTTTAACAACAACAAATTTGCATCACAAATGATTTGCATGTTAACAGAATGAAACCCTTTTCTATTTACATCATCAAATTCATTGGTGATGGGGCTTTTATGGCGATAGCATGAAAGCCCCATTTTATTCCAGCTTGTTGAGGATTTCGGTAAGGGAACTGGATGTAGGTTGGGTCCAAGGAAATAAATTACATTTGTCACAGCTGTCTTTTATAGGGTTTGACAAAAATTACACATCTTGTTTAAAACTACAAAAATGAGACATTGAGTGTTTTATAATGAAAGGAAACAGGACATATGTGATCTGCTTAATGCAAACTGTCTTAAATGCTTTTTATGTGTAGTGTCGCTGTTCTAGCACTAGATTCTCAGCGTAAACGTGCTCAGAGATGTGCTTATATTTACACACTTTTCTACGTCCAAGTTCAAGTTGTTAGATCCCACACTTTGCGTGAAACTGTTCTTTTACGCACTCACTACGCACAGATCTGTGTACGCACCGTTGATAAATGAGGGCCCTGGTCTGTGCGATCACAGGTCACTGCAGTGTGACTATGACAGATGATTGTCAAACCCAGTTTGAATGCAGTGATTGGATAACATTATACTGTAGAAAAAAATTGTCTATTCTTATGATTCCTGAAATAATGAAATTATGCTGCAAATATTACTAATAAAATGTAATAATTTATTTAAATGTTACACATCAATCTTTTTATTTTTATCTGACTGTCAGCTAATAAATGTGTGCTGATGGTTCGAGTACTGTTGTTTGACATCGGGCAGCTCATGATCCTGTGTTATCAGCTGCGTTCACAGTAAATGAGCTGTTCTGAGACACTGTATCATGAGCTGCACGTGTGTAAATAAACTCAGCGCTGCGTAGGGCTGGCCGATAAAACGATAACGATATGTATCACGATAGACACGTAACCGATATCAATAAAAATGCGTTCGAGGTTGAGAAGCAAGTTTGGTTGCATGAACAAAGGCACTCGCTCTCTGGTAACCTAGCAACGTAGGGCGTGCCCTGCTAACAGCCAATCATGTAACAGTATCCTGTCTGGTTGCGGCATATCGTTGTCTCGTGTTGGACTCTTCAGTAACAGAACCGGCGGGGAGTGATAAGTGGAAAATGAGTGCCGTGGCGAGCGAGGAAATTGTTGATAAAACAGGAGAACAAGTCAGCTCGCTAGTATGGCAGTTTTTTAGATTTTATAAGTCTGAACATTTTTTAAATATTAAACATTTCACACTGCAATGCTTTCTTGTTTTTAGTGATGGAAGTGCTGAACATCGTGGGAACATCGACTGATATGAAGAAAAAGCAGAAGTGGCTGCTGTGATTGGGCATTTTGTTTCATCTGACATGCATTAACTGTAGTTGATGTTTCAGATATCTGCATCTGTGGCAAGATAACCAAAATGTATTGCTGTTCACATTGACTGTTTTAAAGCTCTTCAAAATATTAAATTCAAAACATTAACATGGTTAAAACTTGTGACTTTTTTTAAAAACTTGCTCAACTGCTTATTTGCCACCTCTCAGAAGCCTCTTTAATGAAGGGGAGGTATTGTTTCTTTAGAACCCGCGAGGATGTTTCAGTAAAACTTGCAAAGACGATCCGGAGGCAGTCATGCTTCTAATCCAACCACTGTAGCACTACTACATTATCACTCTAATGGTTTGAATATTTCAAAGGGTTAATTCACCCAAAAATATATTTTACTCTCCCTCATGTCGTTCCAAACCCATAAGACTTTCATTCATCTTTAGCACACAAATGAAGATATGTTTTATGAAATCTGAGAGATTCCTGTCCTTCCATTGAAAGTCTGTTCAACCAAAACTCTGAGGCTTCAAAACGTTCATAAAGAGATGGTCAAATAAATCCATATGAATGGAGGGGGTTAATCCAGTCTTCTGATGAGACACCAGGGGTGTCTAAAGTCGGTCCTGGAGGGCCACTGTCCTGTCCTGCAGAGTACAGCTCCAACCCCTATCAAACACAGCTAAATCAGCTCATCAAGGCATACAGAAGCTTCCGGGCAGGAGTGTTGAGGCAAGATGGAGCTGAACTCTGCAGGACAGTGGCCCTCCAGGACCGAGTTTGGACACCCCTGCTCTGTGCTAAAGCAGCTGTAGCTGGTGTCATCTCCTCATTCTGACATTAAAGGCTTCACTTTCAGTCGAGCATGGTATGATCACTATACATGACTCCCAGTGTAATCAACAAAGATTCCCAGACTGCACGTGTGGCAGCGGCAGAAGGCATGCTTCATGACACTACACTCTGTGATGTTGGTATGGGTGCAGTCTTCTCTTTTCTCTCTGTAAAGATTTGATAGTGCGCTGGTTATGTGACCCATTAGCTGGACATGTTTGTGATGGGGAGCACTATTACTACTGTCAGTGAGAGTAACCCAGCTGCTAACTCGGCAGGGAGTGACCCAAAACCTAGTCGTCATAGTGAAAACCACCCAACAAAAAGGACTGAACCCAGCATACAGGTGCTGGTCATATATAATTAGAATATCATCAAAAAGTTTATTTATTTCACTAATTACATTCAAAAAGTGAAACTTGTCTATTATATTCATTAATTACACACAGACTGATATATTTCAAATAAATCCCAAATTCGGTATCTCAGAAAATTTGAATATTACTTAAGACCAATACAAATCTCGGCCAACTGAAAAGTATGAACATGAAAAGTATGAGCATGTACAGCACTCAATCCTTAGCTGAGGCTGGTTTTGCCTGAATTACTGCAGCAATGCGGCGTGGCATGAGGAGATCAGTCTGTGGCACTGCTCAGGTGTTATGAGAGCCCAGGTTGCTCTGATAGTGGCCTTCAGCTCTTCTACATTGTTGGGTCTGGCATATCGCATCTTCCTCTTCACAATACCCCAGAGATGTTCTATGGGGTTAAGGTCAGGCGAGTTTGCTGGCCAATTAAGAACAGGGATACCATGGTTCTTAAACCAGGTACTGGTTGCTTTGGCACTGTGTGCTGGTCCCAGTCCTGCTGGAAAATGAAATCCGCATCTCCATAAAAGTTGGTCAGCAGCAGGAAGCATGAAGTGCTCTAAAACGTCCTGGTATACGGCTGCGTTGACCTTTGACCTCAGAAAACACAGTGGACCAACACCAGCAGATGACATGGCACCCAAACCATCACTGACTGTGGAAACTTTACACTGGACCTCAAGCAACGTGGCTTGTGTGCCTCTCCTCTCTTCCTCCAGACTCTGGGACCCTGATTGACTTCATCAGAGAACATAACTTTGGCCACTCAGCAGCTCCAGTCCTTTTTGTCTTTAGCCCAGGCGAGACGCTTCTGACGCTGTCTGTTGGTCAAGAGTGCGACAGCTGAAACCCATGTCTTGCATACGTCTGGTTCTTGAAGCACTGACTCCAGCTCCAGTCCACTCTTTGTGAATCTCCCCCACATTTTTGAATGGGTTTTGTTTCACAATACTCTCCAGGGTACGGTTATCCCTATTGCTTGTACACTTTTTTCTAGCACATCTTTTCCTTCCCTTCGCCTCTCTATTAATGTGCTTGGACACAGAGCTCTGAGAACAGCCAGCCTCTTTTGCAATGACCTTTTGTGTCTGGCCCTCCTTGTGTGTCAATGGTTGTCTTCTGGACAGCTGTCAGGTCAGCTTCTTCCCCATGATTGTGTGGCCTACAGAACTAGACTGAGAGACCATTTAAAGGCCTTTGCAGGTGTTTTGAGTTCATCAGCTGATTAGAGTGTGTCTTCAATATTCAACCTTTTCACAATATTCTAATTTTCTGAGATTCTGAATTTGGGATTTCCCTTAGTTGTCAGTTATAATCATCAACATTAAAAGAAATAAACATTTGAAATATATCAGTCTGTGTGTAATGAATGAATAAAATATACACGTTTCACATTTTGAATGGAATTAGTGAAATAAATAAACTTTTTGATGATATTCTAATTATATGACCAGCACTTTATAATATAATCCAAACAATAAACCTTAAAGCTAAAGGTCTGTTTTGGTTTCATGGGTGATATCAGAGTACAAACCTTTCTGGCTTCGTTTTTGTGTAGTGATAATTAACGTTCATGTCAAAGACATCTCACAGTCCCAGTAAACCCATCTGTCTTTGCAGTGCAGTGTGTAGTCATGTTTCGTTGTATATGCTAATGAACTGTGAGGTCATTGTGACATCACATAGTCCTTGTAAACCCTTTGTCCTCATAATCCTGGTTTTTGTCTTCTAGGACACACGTCCTTGTAAGTCAGCAAAAAATCAGGGTGCCGTGTATCATGTTTTATAAAGTTTAAATAAATAATAAAGTTTGTGTTTTGAACCCAGGATTTTTTTAAAGCATTTCCATTTTTATTTGAAAGCTCTAGCATTAAAGGAAGTCATAGTCCCCCTAAACCACCTTTTTTTCTGGTTTGAAGAAATTGTCCTTATAAGTCATGCTAACCTGTATGTGTGTGTGTGTGTGTGTGTGTGTGTGTGTGTGTGTGTGTGTGTGTGTGTGTGTGTGTGTGTGTGTGTGTGTGTGTGTGTGTGTGTGTGTGTGTGTGTGTGTGTGTGTGTGTGTGTGTGTGTGTGTGTGTGTGTGTTTGTGATTTATGAGGACACAAATTTGTATAATGACACGGGTATTACACTGGTATTACGACGTAAACATGAAATAAGAGGACATTTCATATGTCTTCATATTTAAAATAGCTTTAAAAACATACTAAACAATGATTTATTAAAAATGTAAAAAGTATGGGTAGGTTTAGGGGTAGGGGTAGTGTAAGGGGATAGAAAGTACAGTTTGTACAGTATAAAAACCATTTTGCCTATGGTATGTCCTCACTTAGATAGCAAAACAAACCTCTGTGTGTGTGTGTGTGTGTGTGTGTGTGTGTGTGTGTGTGTGTGTGTGTGTGTGTGTGTGTGTGTGTGTGTGTGTGTGTGTGTGTGTGTGTGTGTGTGTGTGTGTGTGTGTGTGTGTGTGTGTGTGTGTGTGTCTGTGTGTGTGTGTGTGTGTGTGTGTGTGTGTGTGTGTGTGTGTGTGTGTGTGTGTGTGTGTGTGTGTGTGTGTGTGTGTGTGTGTGTGTGTGTGTGTGTGTGTGTGTGTGTGTGTCTGAGTGTGTGTGTGTGTGACTACCATTTCTAGGCGGACAAATTTGTATTTATGTCATATGTATTACTGTTAAATGCAAATTAAAAACAACAACAACAACAATGAAAACAGACAATCAAATGAGTAAGTTGCAGTCTTTAATCAGACACTAAAGCATGTTACATGGACTAAATGATGCTCAAATCAATGAGACATTAAAGATGACTTTTTGTTGCCATAAATGCAGATTTAATTCATGATAAACGTCAAGATGTAAAAAAGAGAGTGAAAGAGAGTGTTGGTTTTATATTTGTTATGGAAAATGAAATCGAGCGATTTTAGATGGCACTGATGATTTCAGACCTTTTCTGTTTTCAGTATTTTTCGGGAAGGCCTTTCGGTCTGTAGCGGTTGGGGTCTCCACCGTTGCGCCCCCAGCGATTGGCCTCCTGGTCAGCTGCAGCATCAGAGTTGCCGCGGCGACGGAGAGCCTGCAGAGCCTCTCTTCCATCACTGCACACATCATTAACATATGATTCGAAATTGATTTCCCCAAATCATTTAAACATCCATTTTAATGACACAATGAGCTGCTGTTTCCATGCAGAGTGTGAGGGAGAAAGAATTCTTGCTCTTATCAGGAATAGAGTAATCAAATCTTCCATAGTCAGTATGATTTTGTGCATACCTTATGACTGCAGCTGCCCACTTGCCTCCTGGGCCCCTTTTTGCAGCATCATAGTTCCCACGTGCATGGAAATACTTGTCTGAGTCCCTCCAGTTGGCAGTCACCATATCCTTGTAGGCCCGCAACATGTCCTTTCCACCTACAAGAAACAGTGAAAATGATTCAAATGCGCCTACAACTTACTGCACGTCTCAAGTTAAATAGAGGTAAAAAGGGAAAAGAAGTGACCTTGATAGGCTTGCTTTGGGAATTGGTGCCACTGCGCCTGGGCCTCAGCCACCAACACCACCACCAGCACAGCAAGAATAAGCTTCATGATTACAGAACTGAACACATAAACATAATTGGACAATCCTTAGAAAATGCTTTTATCCAAAGCGACTTATCGTACACTCAAAAAGATCTGTGTGATCCCTATAAGACTGCAGATTTGCATCAATATAGAGGTGAAGTTAGTCAGTCTCTTACCTCTCTGGTTTGTTCAGTTCAGTCACATCATGTCTTCATCCAGCTAGATCCATTTTATAAGCCTCAGACTGGGCTGGACATGGGTTTTCCCAACTTACGTTACGTGACAGATTGCATAAGGAAAAACTGACTAATTTGCTCCGCTATTTCTGGGAAAGCCAGAATTTCTGAAACACGACTGTTTATATTTTTTAAACATTGCGTCCAAAGACTAACCATTACTTCAGACAAAACTACCATACAAGATTTTATAATCTTCATACTGAGATGTACAATACAAGATGAAAGCAAAAAAAGCTCAATACAAAATGAAATCATAAAAATCTGTTTGTATACTTTTTCTTAATTAATAATATTTAAAAATATGCAAAAGAAGTGTAGTATGGCAGAAAGAAAATAGTTGTGTGGTATTAAAATGTAATTTGTGAGACACTCTATTGACAGTCTAAGCTTTATAGGTAGATATTACAATACAAAAATGAAACCATGATATAATAATAAATAATAATAAAATATATGCAAATGAAGTGTAGTATGGCAGTAATTAATAAGTGTGGTATAAAAAGTACATGTTTTAATCTAAATAAATAATTTAATCAATAAAATGTATAACATTGTAATTCAACTTAATATAAATATTATAAATGCTAATTCTTTTGTATAAACCTTTCTGACTGATGTTTCAAATTCATGCAAAAATTTCAGTTTCACTTCTTGCATGGTTGTCACTTCAAGCTCTCATTGGAGATGAAACATCTTTCAAAAGGTCATTCTGGGAGAAGGAAATTCCAGATGTCTGCACAACTGCAGACATCTGCAGAGATGTCTCTCTCTCTCTCTCTCTCTCTCTCTCTCTCTCTCTCCTCTCTCTCTCTCTCTCTCTCTCTCTCTCTCTCTCTCTCTCTCTCTTTGACTATATAAATTTATATTTTGTTCAAAATTTTGTGTTTAATTATTTA
>NW_027645609.1:0-146503 GCF_949357685.1 Gobio gobio | reverse complement strand
AGAAAACGGCGACTTAAGCCGGGTTCCGATTTCTGTGTGGATTTCTTTGTGCCATCACCGACATTTCAGGAACAGTTTATATGTTTCCTAACTCCACCTTCTGCCGATATATCCATCTTATTTTAAAAACATTTAATGGCTGCTAAGTGTCTAAATAGTTTGGTTTTTTGATGCTGAGGCGCTGAGTTTATGAATTCGCTCTCTGACAGGGCGGCCGCGGCAAGTGTAGCGCAAGGAACAGAACAGCTGATAGTTTAATTAATAATGATTAATATAGGCCTACTGTTTTTTGTAGGCTAAATAAAGAACCCGTATGTGGCGGGCAGCGAGGCTGAGGGACCGTGAGAGCGGGACGAGGCCGTGGCCATTATTATGACGATGAGCGCCAGCTGCGTGCCGCATTGGCCTCGTGTCTCACGGAGGAGTGACGGGAGTATAAAGGAGGAGCGACGACAGTGAAGGACGAGAGAGGACCAGGCCTGGATTTTAATTTGTATTTTTGTTTACGTTTTGTTTATGTATGTGCGCGGCAGTCGTCTGTGAGGGGCTGCCGCTTTTACTTTCATTTTGTGTTCATTTATTTGATTAAAAGTTTGTTGTTTATTGTTCGCCGGTTCCCGCCTCCTTCTTCCCCGAACCTACATACCTCGTTACATTGGTGCCGAAACCCGGGAGGAAGGAGAGACATGCTGTCGAAGAGCCCTCGCTGCTGAGGGGGATCGCGGTGCTGAGGAGGTCGGGCAGCGCGGATGGGTGAAGACCGCGAGGAGCTGCCCGAGGCGGTGGTGCTGGAGCGAATGAAGATCCGGTGGGACGGAAAACTCGCTGCCGTGCCCCTGGGTCGAGGTGGGGTGGCTGCCATCCAAGAGGGAGCGGAGGAATTGCCAGCGCTTGCCCTGAGCTGGAGCCTGCTGCCGTCCGCCATGTTGGGGAGGAGCAGGGAGCGCGGGACTGGGATTCGCTACCGGCTGCCCTCGACAGGAGGAGCCACCGCCGGCCGCCAGGGGGCGGAGGAGGATCGAGCCGTCCACCGAGCGTCCAGTGCCATCGCATAGCACCGCGACGAAGAGCCTCTCGGCGGGCTGAGGACCGAGCGGCAGTGTGTCAGGGAACCGGACTAATTTTTTTTTCCATTTTTTTTTTTTTCTCCTCTCTCTCGTCTCTGTCGCTCCTCGTGCTCCCGGCTCTGTTCTCTCACCTCACCCCCGGGGGAGGGGGGGGGGGAGTAGAGCGCAGGCTTGTGGGTACCCCCCGGCCTGCGAAGGGCGTTGGGGGTATGTGGCGGGCAGCGAGGCTGAGGGACCGTGAGAGCGGGACGAGGCCGCGGTCATTATTATGATGATGAGCGCCAGCTGCGTGCCGCATTGGCCTCGTGTCTCACGGAGGAGTGACGGGAGTATAAAGGAGGAGCGACGACAGTGAAGGACGAGAGAGGACCAGGCCTGGATTTTAATTTGTATTTTTGTTTACGTTTTGTTTATGTATGTGTTGGCCAATGTAACGAGGTATGTAGGTTCGGGGAAGAAGGAGGCGGGAACAATAAACAACAAACTTTTAATAAAATAAATGAACACAAAATGAAAGTAAAAGCGGCAGCCCCTCACGGACGACTGCCGCGCACATACATAAACAAAACGTAAACAAAAATACAAATTAAAATCCAGGCCTGGTCCTCTCTCGTCCTTCACTGTCGTCGCTCCTCCTTTATACTCCCGTCACTCCTCCGTGAGACACGAGGCCAATGAGGCACGCAGCTGGCGCTCATCATCATAATAATGACCGCGGCCTCGTCCCGCTCTCACGGTCCCTCAGCCTCGCTGCCCGCCACACCGTATTATATATTAATATAAAAAAGTTGCATGTGTCCTTCGGAAGCAAAGCTCTTGCGTCTGATGTTTTGGTTTCGGTTTGTAAACCTATACGAATAAAACATGTATGAATGAGAACATAAAGTGCAGGACGTGCTTTATGTAGGCTAAAAGAGTTGTTAAGCACAATGAGCCATGAAAAAATCCTAATGAATCATAATCTAATCGAATTGTGAGACAAGTGAAGATTCACAGTTATGACTAACTATCTGCACAAAGTTTGAGACTGACCTGTTAACTTGTTATAGGGCATTAGGCTTAGTCCTGGATTTACTCCAAATGTTACACAGTGAGATTTTCTATGGATGTTTTATATATTAATGGATATATATAGGCCTATTAATTACATTTTCTACTGAGATTTCATTTTACTAATGAAGTTATAGCCTACAAATCATTAGAGTGAACTGACTTGGTAAATCAAGCTCTTGTGGTGCCCCCATTCGTTTCAATGTTTCACGCTTTTTGGACATGCACATCATAATAAATAGACTTGTTTTACAAAACTACGAATTTTCCCATAAATGTGTCCTATATCACTGAAAATGGGAGAATCTTAGCTTTAATGTGGTATATGGCACATTATCAGAATAATAATGGTTAAAATGTTTTACAATTTCAAAAATAAGCTTGATTTTAAAATTGGAATTTCTCAAAATCATGATTTTCTGAGGCCGAAATTCAGCTAACTTTTGACATGATCTTACTCAGTCAATATTAAAGATATCAAGGTTATATTTTCACAGAATGTTCTTTACATTATGTAGGATGATTTTATGTATAAAACAGCGAATGACAAAAAAATTACTTTAGCTGGGTTTTCACAGACAGGGTCACATATTGCTTATCAGGGACATGAAAGCAACAGCGTTGAGTAGAAATTATATCCCTTGCTTTAAAATTCTCCTTGTTTGCATACGCAGCAAGAGAGGAAATTTTATTCCTGTACTCAAGAGAGCTCTGTAGATTAAAACCTTGAATTCTGAGGAAAAATGTCCAGTTACATTTGTTTATTTGCTTTGCTGCAACAACGCGACAAAGAAAAAGAACAAATAGTCACGTTAACTTGTGAATGAAATCTTGTGAGTAGATGAGCTAAAATATAATTGAAACGATCTCACTGGATTCCTTTGTGTGTAAAATGTGAAGGTGGACAAAACTGGTTCAGGTCTGATGTTACAATTATAAATGTCTTATAAAATATAGCGTTTTACTATGGTCTTACTTCAGACTTTGCAATCACTGCACTTTTGTGTGTTTATGTCTCAGAAGAGACTAAGAAAATTAACAGACCAAAGAGAATCTTTGTCTTTCTCAATCAGACCTGTGTTTGTCAAACCTTTCTTTTCATATGCAAATAGATTCTCCAAAGAATGCAATTGATAACTTCTCAGCCGAAAACAAGAAAACTGTGCCCAATTCTATATTGTGTAGTCACAAAAATCTTTGAATTGAGCAATGATTTGATCTGTGCTCTCAGTGTTTGCAGTTTATTGAACGTTCACAGCAACTAAGTTTATAACTGGTCTCCAGTTGGTCTTGTTGCTGTGCACACAATGATCAGGCCAGCACAGCAGTAGCTGCAGGGCCAATCTAATGTTCAGTGAGATGATAACAGAATATTCTGGACAAATGACTCAGCAGAGACCCTCTTGAGACCAGCAAATAAAATTATTTAATTCATACTATTTTAATATAATATGATTTATATTATGATTATAATGTAAATTATATTATAATGGCCAGTAATGGTTTTAATCTCATGATGATTCAATATTATTTAGAAGAGGAAAGAATGTTGGGAAAGTATGAAAAGGATTAGAATGTAGAAAGATGGGATGTGCAAGTAGGGAAATAAGATGGCAAGAGCATTATTAGAGTTGAAATGATGGCAAGGAGAATATAAATGGTTAAAGAAAGAATTGTTACGGAAGAAACTGAAGAGAAAAAAACCTAAAGAGAAAGAACTTCTGTACCTTCTATTTGTGCAAGAATGTAAATGAGAAAAATTACAATGCCCAGTTAAATGATTAACCTGATTGTTGTAACTTGAATAGGCTGAATTCAGGCAAGGCCTAACAATTTGCATTTCATTGATCTGCAACCCAATGAGAAAGGGGAGGTACAAGTTTTCCATTGCAATGAAACTCGCAAGTGTTAGCGAATTCCTCTCTGGGAGCGGCAAATTACATGGGACCTGATTGGGGAAGTCATTTTACTGGGAATGTAATGAAAGTTGTGTGTTATGTTAACTTAAGGCATTCACTCTACAGGGGTCACACAAAGATCTAAATGGTCAAGAGTTCAAATGACACCATAAACACCTGGTGACCTGATGCTCTAAACACAGATCTGACTTGTATAAACAGCATAATTTAAAGAGATTGCCCCAGGGGAGCTGGGTGTGATAATGATCACAATACAGCAGATTGTGTAAACACAACAGCAACAACAACAACAACTTAAGGTGCAACTGATCTGACTGCATTTACACACAGTCAGATCTGACCATTATAAATCAGTTTATCTGACCTTTTTCTTCACAGAAACATGATCATGTCTTCATCGACAGAAACTTAATATCGACCGACCGCAAAGGCTCAAAGGGAGGCCTCTGCAGAGCACTTAGGACTACTGAGAGGTCCCAAGAGGGAACGAGAGGAGAGCGAGGAGGATTCAGTCTCCTCGCCCCCCTCAGGAACCTGATGATCAGGTCGTGCTGACTTACCTTCTTGTTCTCCAAGAGATCGTGGTGGGCAGATATAGAGGCCACATAAACTTTGAGGGTGGAGGGAGACAGCCTTCGCTCCAGCCCCTCTTGGAGAAACTCAAGCACGGACCCGATCGGGCATTTCCAGGGGTCTTCTTGGCGGGAAGAGCACCAGGTGACGAAGAGGTTCCACTTCAACGCATAGAGGTGTCGGGTAGACTCTGCCCTAGCGGAAGTGATGGTGGCGGCCACCGTAGGTGGCAGGCCACTCAAACCTGCCGCGTCCCGTCCAGAAGCCACACGTGGAGCTTCCAGAGCGCTGGACGCGGGTGCCAAAGGGTGCCCCGTAGCTGAGAGAGGAGGTCCGGTCTCAGAGGAATAGGCCAGGGAGGGGCTGTCGCAAGGAGTAGCAGTTCTGAGAACCAGGTCTGGCCGTGCCAATACGGGGCGACCAACATGACCTGCTCCTTGTCCTCCATGATCTTGCACAGAACTCGTGCGAGAAGGCTCACTGGGGGAAACGCATATAAGCGTAGGCCCTGGGGCCAGCTGTGAGCCAGTGCATCCGTGCCGAGCGTGCCCTCGGTCAGGGAATAGTACAGGCTGCAATGGGAAGAGTCTTGGGAGGCAAACAGATCTACCTGTGCGTCGCCGAACTGTTCCCCAATCAGCTGGACCGTCTGGGGATGGAGTCTCCATTCTCCAGGAAGTGGCTGAATCCGTGAGAGCTCGTCGGCTGCACGGTTCAGGACCCCTGGGATGTGGATAGCACGAAGGGACTTCAGGTGCTTCTGACTCCATAAAACGAGATGGCGGGCGAGTTGAGACATACGGCGGGAGCGTAGACCACCCTGGTGGTTGATGTACGCTACTGTGGCCGTGTTGTCTGTCCGGACAAGTACGTGTTGACCCCTCAGCAACGCTCGGAAGCGGTGCAGGGCGAACCGTACTGCCAGCAACTCGAGGCAATTGACATGCAGGAGGCGCTGGGGTCCTGCCCGTGGCGGAGGCATCTGTTGATACAACAACATGCCTGGAAACTCGTTCTAAGGACACTCCGGCCCGTAGAAAACTGAGGTTCGACCACGGAGTGAGTGTCTGTAAGCAGGCCCGGGTTACTTGGAACCGGAGCGTGCCAGACCGCTATGCCCATCTCGGGACTCGATCGCGAAGCCAGTGCTGAAGCGGTCTCATATGTAGCAATCCGAGCGGCGTTACCGCGGCTACCGATGCCATATGCCCCAGGAGCCTCTGAAAATGTTTCAGTGGAACCGCACTCTTGCTCTCGATTTGACGGAGGCAAGTCAGCAGAGACTGCGCGCGCTCGCTCGTAAGCTGCGCGCACATGGCGACCGAGTCAATCTCCATACCGAGAAAAGAGATCCTCTGCACTGGGCAGAGCTTGCTCTTCTCCCAGTTGACCCGAAGGCCCAGACAGGCTAAGTGGTGGAGAACCAGATCTCTGTGTTCGCAAACCTGCTCTCGAGAGTGACTCAGTATGAGCCAGTCGTCGAGGTAGTTCAGGATACGAACCCCGTGCTGCCGTAGGGGCGCAAGGGCTGCCTCGGCAATCTTCGTAAAGACGCGAGGGGACAGAGATAGCCCGAATGGGAGGACCGCGTACTGGTATGCCCGACCCTCGAAAGCAAACCGTAGGAACAGTCTGTGTCGAGGTAAGATGGAGACATGAAAGTAAGCGTCCTTCAGGTCGATCGCTGCAAACCAATCGCCGGGACGAACGCATTCGAAAAGGCGTTTCGCTGTCAACATCTTGAACGGAAACTTGTGAAGGTAACGGTTCAATATGCGCAGGTCCAGGATTGGCCTCAACCCACCGGTCTTTTTGGGTACAATGAAGTATGGGCTGCAGAACCCGGACTTCATCTCGGCTGGAGGGACAGGTTCGATCGCACCCTTCGCCAGTAGGGTGGCAACCTCCGCTCTCATGACAGGGGCATTGGCCTCGACCATAGTAAAGCGGACTCCCCGGAAACAGGGAGGAACCTGCGCGAACTGAATCGCGTAGCCGCGCCTGACTGTCTTCTCGACCCAGCCGGACAGCCCTGGAATCTGAAGCCAGGCTCCCAGGAACTGTACGAGCGGGGTCATTCGGACTACAGACGTACCCGATGTGGGGCAGCGATGCAACGTTACCGACCCGGACAAGGGAGGCTGTTGGGCGTGCCGGTGTGGGGGTGCGGTTAACGGCTGCGTCCTGACAGAGGAGACCAGGGAAGGACGCGCGTTCCACTGGGGTCTGCTCTGCCAGGGGGCTGGCGACAGAGTGGGATGCGAGTGGCGGGACCCGTGGGTGGCGCGCACTGGCATCACCGGACTCTGGGGGCTCAGGGATGGGAGTGTTAATTCTTTCTTTGACCAGATTAGGGTGCTGCTGACCCGGGGGCCAGCAGCTAAACAAAGGATTCTCCCCCGGCCCTCCACCGGGGGAAGGAGTGGTCCTGCTACCATCTCCTCGAAAGAATTTCCCATCCCTGAGCCGTCCGTCTCAGGAGCGCCGCTTGGCCTGGCGTTTAGCGGGGCGCGGGGCGGCCTGAGGGGACTTGGACGCCTTCCTACGGCTTCCTCCGCGACCCGGCCCGGGTGAAGGCTGCTGCTGGGACCGGGTGGGAGGGGCGGGAGCCTTAGGAGGGCGTCCTCGGCGGCGAGCAGGCTGAGGCGACTGTGCCGGCGGCTGGGTGGAAGCAGCAGCTGGCCGCCGGGGCAGTACATGTTTGAGAGCCTCAGTCTGCTTCTGGGCGGTTGAAAACTGTTGGGCAAAGTTTTCAACCGCTCCGCCGAAGAGGCCAGCCTGGGATATGGGGGCATCGAGGAAGCGTGTTCGCTCGGTGTCCCGCATATCGGTCAGGTTTAGCCACAAATGTCGCTCCTGGACCACATTTGTGGACATCACTTGACCCAGGGAGCGTGCGGTCACCTTCGTCGCCCGGAGAGCGAGGTCGGTGGCGGCACGCAGCTCATTTAAGAGCCCCGGATCAACTCCACCCTCGTGCATGTCCCTGAGGATCCTGGCCTGGTAGACCTGTAGGATCGCCATGGCATGCAAAGAGGCGGCAGCCTGCCCCGCAGCTCTGTGCGATTTCGCCACCAAGGTTGATGTGAATCGACAGGCTTTGGAGGGGTGCTTAGGATCACCTCGCCAGGTCGAAGCGCTCTGAGGACACAGTTGCATCGCAACAGAACGTTCAACCTGGGGGACCCCAGTGTACCCTTTGGCCGCGGCCCCATCAAGGATGAGTGAGTCAGCGTGAGTCAGCGCGGGCCCCCAGATACCAATCATCGAGCCGCGAGCGTTCGGGACAGGGCGGAGGGTTCCACTCTATCCTTAAACTCGCGGCTGCCCGAGACAACATGGCTGTCAGCTCTGGGTCTGACTCGGGCAATGCTGGCGCGCCCGAAGGCGGCAGCACAGCCGAGTCGTCATCCTCAGAGGACTCGAGCCCACCTTGTGATGCGGTGACCGACATCGCATCATCCTCCGGAGCGCCAAACGAAATGCGCGGGGGAGCCGGAGCTGGCCCCGCGATTTCAGCCTGGACACTCACGGGTTGCGGAACGCTAGAGGGGGGTGTGGCCCGAGGCATGAGCGTCGGGGCTTTGTTCCACACCGTAACCCTCAGGTCACCCTGACCACCAGCCGAAGTACCGGCCACGGGGGGCGCGGTAGATCGGGGTGTGGTTGAGGGGACTCTCACTTCAGTACGAAGGTCTTTGAGTCTAGACCGCAGAACCGCGATGGTCATGTTCCCGCAGTGGGAACATGACTCATCCACGAACGCTGCTTGAGCATGCTGAACGCCCAAGCATACCAAGCAGAGATCGTGCCCATCGAAGGAAGTCAACGACCGGCCACACCCAGAAGTACACGGGCGAGACATCCTGAAAAGGACGTGCCACGTGTATGCTCTTTTAGAGAGGAAGCTTCGCAGAGACGCCGAAGCGCCCAGGGACCACACACCAGCTGTCAGACGGACCACTGCGCAGATCAGCAGGCAGGCAGTATGCGATCACTGGAACGCGCCGTAGATCCAACGCCTCTGGAAAGCTGCTCGTCTCGAAGGCTGACAAAGACTCAGTTGAAGGCTTGAAGGAGTGAAGAGGTACTCTTGGCTCCAAAGCAGAAACATAATGCGATGTTGCCAGCGTACTTCCTTATATACCCACGCGGTGGGGCGGAGTTACGCATGCAAATTCCGCATTGCCCATGGCATTGGCACGCCATTGGGCGCTGTTAAACACCTCGAAGGTAATTGGCTTCTAGGCGAAACCCCCATTCGTTAGTCACTAACGTACGTCGTAGTGACTGAACGAAAGGGAACCTTAAAGCAGCACTCGGTAGTTTTTGCTCTCGGGGTCCCCCTACAGTTGGGAAACAGTATTGTCCTCAACTACTGTCGTAAACTGATGCATCGCACGTGCATTTGTTGACATGACAACTATGACGCCGCATTCACATGGGGCGTCGGTGTCAATGCTTCTCGGCCCGTGTGAATGCGGTGTGATAGCCCTGAACACTGCAGGAGGAGTTCACCTGTCTATGGAGTTCACATGCAGGTGTTCTGCTTGCGTCGCGTGTGAAATGTCTTCATCCCAGGTACAGTGGCACATGTTTCAGCATGTCATATGAATATAATTTCATGGGTTTTATTTTTTTCAAACGCCAAATGATCGCGATGCTAACGTTTACAAGCCAGCGTCATTATAGTAGCCTAGTCTATTGGTTACCGTTTTACAGAATCTATATGATACTTCAATTCAATGTTTGAGTGGTAGGTAATAACCATATATCGTCAATATTATAATATCAAGCTACCATAGATGAATCTGCAAATTTGAAAAATCAATTTGCTTTATAGCTTGAGGCAAGACAAATAAACAAATATCACAGACATGTTAGGTATCCTAAAATATGATTTTGTACGTCATATGTATTTACTTGCAAGAATGTAGCCCCTCCTCCTTCAGCTCACGGCAACGAGCAAACGCTGGCCCAATGTTGATCCTCGTCCTGCCTTTAATCCGATCACTTTCTCGTTTCCTCTTTTTGCTTTCCTCCGACAAAACCTTTGCTTTCTTATTTTTCTGTGCTGCTTCGGCCATAACTATAACATCCGGCAAGCAAATGATAGTTGGGCTCGGGCTCGCACGTCCGAATTTAAGGAAGTGGGGGTGGTGGTGGAAGTGACGTATATGCCGTAAAGCGGTCGCATTTTGTAGTTCTTTTTTTCTCGGGTTACTACCCGAAACCCGAAGTTTAAAAGTACGATTAAAAACGATACAGACCCCGTCAGGCTATGGCAGACGTGTCATTCAACCTATTGTAAGTCGATGTATCATCACAAGAGTCTTGAAAATATATTATGAAGGTTGAAAAGTTACCTAGTGCTGCTTTAACAGGTTAAAGCCATCTACAACAACTATCTGGCTAAGACCATTTTAGGAAAAATAAGATAGCACCATCTATCTTAATAAAATTTGTGTAAAGGTTCAATATTAAACTGTATTTCTCACTATACTTGTTTTCCTTTCAGGTGAATGGCTGCCACCCTTCAGATCCAGATTCCACTGGGTCTGAAGCCAGGACACACACACACACACAACTTAACATGTAGGAGATGGGAGTGAAGAGACTTCATGAAGCCATTCACACCTCACAGCACACATAGTTAAATGGCTTCCCAGTATAAAAACTGGAATAAAATTATACAATGCAGATTATGGTAGGATAGACACCACCCATCTCCTACACACATACACATACATACACAACACACACCCTTAATTCTATCACCGCACAACATATTTTTCCTGGCATAGATCATGGGACTATCCAGGCCAAAATCATTCACATGATTCAAATTTATCATACACTATTAATCTTCATACATACAGGACAAAATGAATTATTTTAATAATTCCCTTTTTATTTGGTTTGAACAATTTTATTTTCATAATTCCCTTTTTATTTTGGTTTTGAACAATTTAAGGCTTACCGCCATGTCAACTTCCTGTATGTAAACACTGCAAGATGCATAAAACATGTGCATGGCTTTGTCAGACAGTTACTTGATCAGTAAACTGATGGACAAAATGTTTAATATGTCCAGTCCTTAGCATTGTTGAAAACTGGAAGGGCCCCTAGTTTCCAACATATGACTAATGACAATAAAAATATATCTTAAGAGTTAGATCTGGGATGCAGGCATTTCTATAAAATAAGTAAACAATTCTCAGTCAGACCTGCATCATTGAGTGTGACTTAGCCTGTACATCAAATGCGCAGAAGATGAGTGCCAAAGTAACTAAAGATTTAAAATCCCCTTTTCTGTAAATATCATTTTCTAAGTAATCTGATTGAAACATAAGAATTCAATAATGATTTGCATTTAAAACAACTGATATAAACAATTTTATAATGGCAACTATTCAATTGTGTATTTCCATGTTTGATTATGTGATATATTTTAATTATGCATACTGCTGGTAAATATACTGTTCTATTGACGGTTTTGATACCCTTCCTTCAATTCATCCAGACCATGTTTAAATTCCACTTCCATATCACTAGTGGTATTGAAGAATCTGTTGATCAAATGAGACTTGCTCACTAAATATATGACACTGAGAAATTAGACCGTTTTTACCACTCTCACTTCTGACAGGAGTTTATCATGTGTTGTTATTTTGATGTTCTTGTAATTATCCAACAACTCTCTTTTCCATCTCACAATAACCACAAAGTCATCAGTGTTCAATTATTGCATGGTTATTCAGAATTTGTTCAGGTGTCTCGCACACAATGGAGCATCATCAGTGAAATGATTCCTTCACCCATGGAGATCTGACCTGCCCGGCATACCAAACCTTCTGCTTGAAGGTGACCGAGGATTTCTCTAAGGGTCAGCTTTAGATAAGTATCCTGGGGAGGACACAGATGTTTCCTCAAAGTGTAAAGACACGTTCCACTGACACTTTCTGCTCATGCTGACTAACACAACTGACTTGGGACAACAAGTCCTTCTACAGACTGCACTGCATGAAAAGTGGGATTTTCGACCCCGTAAACGCCTGTAGACTCCCGGAAATCTCCCTAATTTTCGGCAGTTTTCGACAATTTAGAGGCAGTGAACGTCGCGTTCGTCTGTGCCACAAATTGTCGTAAACGAACCATGACGTAGGTGGAGAGCCCCCCGCTGAGAGACCGTGCGGAGGTGCGACGCCTCTAATTAGCATATGAATAGCAGCGAAACTAGAGAGTCAACGGCCTGACTTGAATTTACTCACTCAGTATTGGCTGAGGCCACAACTTTTAAACAAGAAAAATCCCTCGTGATTGGTTGGCAGATCACTGCAAACCAATCATTATTGGTCCCCCTGGCTCATTATAAATGTAAACCCCAATAATAATAATAATAAATATATAATAAATATATAATTTAAGTTTTATATTAATGTTATTGTGCTATGAAGTACACTATTCATACCATCAAGGAATATATGGGAAAATTATACGGACCGTGCCGTTTATTCGAAGAAAGAGCTTCATTTATAAACACACAGCTGTTCAAAGAAAGAGCTTCATTTATAAACACACAGCTGTTTATTTAAAGAAAGAGCTTTATTGTTAAACACACAACTATGTACAGTGCAGCAGTAATGTCTCTTATGTTGTGCTTCAAAAACGTCAAAAAGAAGCCCCTAAAACATTCGGGAAACACAGGCGTATATGGTGAGTTGCCTGTATTTCGCTATCGCCTCTAATCTGGATTGCAAAGTGGCACGGAGTTCGGCGAGCTCAAGGCTGCGAGAGGGCGGTGGCCGCACAATCCATCCAGACACCCCGTCAACAATGCCGTCTTCCTCGTCAGACATGAGGTCAATGGTCGCGGACTTCAAAATGTCCATCTCATCCACAGCCAGCGCACTTCGTCTCGCTTCCAGCAACTGTAATACAATCCATAAAGACAATAAGCCACCTGAAAAATACTCACATTGACAAAAAACGGATCTAATATAATAAATCTTACCCTTTTTCTTCTTGATCGACTCCGAGCTAAACTTTGCAGTTTCCGCCTGCGATGTAAGTTCAGGTTGTTTGTATCTGAAGCTCCGGCGTGTCGAATCATAATACGTCTTACAGGCAGCTGGAAAACAATTACATGAGACTGGTATTAATAAAAACAGTCACAGTAAAATTAAACAAGGAATGAGAAAAACATTATAAGTTATACTTACACACAATTTCGTCGTGATCAGCGGTTAAATCTGGACTCGCAGAAATCGGTCCAAGCAGATAAGAGGTCACGGCTTCGTTATGAGGCGAGGATAGTCTATGTAAACAAAATGTGCAGTTTTAAGCTCGGATCTATTAACGCATCCATTTCCTTGTACAGCTGAATAAAAGCATATTCTTTAAATCGTAACGTTACATTACCCGTGCTCTGGTTCATAGCGCCTGCAGTTTGCCTCAGAGTTGTGAAGATGCCAGATAGCCTCCTGAAAATTAGTCGAAAAAGTTAGCCGCGTCCATGCAGAGGAGTTGAAGGGGAGCTGAAGGCGAGACGGCGTCCTGTCATTGTTGATCACGAAAAAGCAAAGCAGTAAAAACACAGGAAATGTATATAAAAAAAAAGAGTCCAAAACACGTCTGTTTAAAGCTCGTCTTCAAGTTTTGTACGCGTCATGGCCATGACCTTGCAGGTTATTGGACGAGGGCGAGAAGCTCGTCGGGCTCCTCCAATCACATGCAAGGTCATTGTTATAAGGATGTTTTCCAGAATTAATGAAAAAACTCTGTATTAATACATTTTCCTGGACAGAATAGAAAATGTATTTAGTACCACATGCATGTACAGAGTACAGTTCTCGCTCACAAATTTGTTGGGATTAGGAAGTCCGGAAATCAGTCCACATAGGGGCTTAATTTATCCCTATATTCTTCAACCTCATTGAGGTTTCAGACCACCAAGGAGCTCCAGAAAAACCTATTATATTTATTTTCACTTTATTTAAGTTAATGGGTGTGGCAAAAGTGCTTCAATTACATATAGGCATAACACCGTAACTTTTTATTTTGTGTTTTTTTTTTTTACATAACATTGGTTATTGCTAATGACATACAGAGTAATTAATCTACTCTGTTAGCCCGGACAAGTTGAATCTACTTTGGAGCAAACTGGTTGCCCTAAAAATGTATTAATGTGAACTAAAACGAGTACATTTAACTTAAAATGTTTTAGTTAAAAAAATTCAGAACCTAGATAAAACTCCCCCTGCTGCTACTCTGATTTGCATTTGTGTAGCTCACAGCATGTTCATTTACATGTTAAAGCCTCCCTTAGAATTGAGGGGAGGGGGGGTCATGGGGGGACAACTGCCAAGCAAGGCCCACGGCAATTTTCAACCATTTTTTTATTTAGCAGTTTTCGGTGTTGCCTGCAAATTGCCGTGCTCAGTCGTAAACCTGAAGTTTCACGGCAATCTACAGTGCCACATACTGACGAAAATCCCAATTTTCATGCAGTGCTGAAAACCATCACAATCATCGGCAGGTAGAAACAAACCTGACCAACGGGATAACAGATATCCTGCCTAATTGCTACAGCATCCAATCAGCACAGTACGCCTACACCTAAAGGGACTGTGCCGCTGAGGTGTATTTCAGCAGTGTTTTCATCTTCATGTTCAGCCTGTCTTAATGTTGTTATTTCAGGTGACTACTTGACTCTGGCACCCATTGACTTGTGCTGTTAACTCAAGGATCAGCACCATGAACACTTCGGAAAGGACATCCAAAATATGGAAACAAGGAATGTCCAAGTATGTCCCCTTGGGAACTAATCTGAATTTGTCCCAATGGACCAGGGGCCGTCTGTAAGGATCGGTTTTGGTACTAAGACAAAAGCTGAGATACACACCCCAGCAATTGAACAATAAAAGTCACTAACCTTGAGAGAAGATCTCACAGAAACTGTGTGACAACACCCTGACAAACATTTCTCCCCCCCTCCCCATTTTGCCCTCTCCTTGCCCTGTTTTCAAGTCACCAAATGCAGATATACCAGTGATGATGTATCTTGTAAATCTATTGTTTTATCCCTTTCATGTTTGATGTCTTTTTAAAGGTCTCGGTGCGAATGGTAAAATGGTCTCAGTTTCACTGCAGTCATTAGTAGTATTAGAAAGATTGAAAACTAATGAGAATTCTGTTCTCCTTTTTGAGTGGTCTCTTCAAAGATATCTGATCCACTCCCCCAAAACCAGGTTTTTGTGTTGCAAATATTTACAACCCTTTTGTTCTAGTTGGAGTATTTAAGCGAGGGTAACCTAACTCTCGGGGGAAAATTCTGTAGTCAGAACCCCCATGTGGTGCTAGGTCAGTGTCTTTGAGACACTGACCCAAACTGCATGTATTGTGCCAGACAAGATGACTCTTTTAAATTATTTTCATATTGCTTTGCAATTGTGTTTTGTTTTTACGCTGATCAGTTGTGTACCATGGATTCTTGTTTACTTATTTACTTTTCCTGTCTGGCCAAAATAAAGGTTAATCTTTATTTATTTTGTATGATTCTGAAATCATTATTCTAGTATGGATCGATGTATACTCCTTTATTACCGCAAAATCTAGGGTTATGATAGATCACACCGATGACGGTACGACTGAAGCATGGGGCGCAGCGTGCGCGATATTCCGATTTCTGACTATCGCTGGATTGGCAAGTTGCAGTTCGTGAATATTACTAAAATTACACTTTTGGTTGAGTGAGCATGTGCAACCACTTAAAGGTAAAATATTCACTCTGCATCCTCTGACTAATTACAGAAGTAAACATTTTGTGCCCGTGAGCGCGCAAACCGGACGTGTCTTTCTCTCTGCGATATTGGGTCTTTCGATGAACGAATATGAAAACTAGGAAGATACAAAGAAAATCAACGATCTAAATTAAATCGCAACTAATCGTAAAATCAGCTGATAAACTCTAAATGTAGCACACTTTATGGAGTCACTTAGAATTGGAGTCAGATAAAATTATTAATGGAGTCAGATTTAAAATTATGTATCAATAAATTAAGAGAACTTCACCAAAATGCTGAAAAGGCTTACACGCAGAATTCCTTTTGACCAAGCCATTAGCATCCGGTTTTTGGGCTAAATGGATGGAAGTTTACAAATTTAACAACGCTTTTATTACAAGAAACTCTCCTATTCACAAAACACTCCTAAAACACAGTACATTTATATAAAAAAATAAAATAAAAATAAAAAAATAAAAAATATAAATAAATAAAATAAAAAAAATCACAAAAATGCGAAAAAATCTATTCATCCTCAAAAACAGAGCACAGAGCCTCATTACAGCACCAAATACATTAAAATGTAACAAAATCATTAATAGACTTATAATACAGAAAATCAACCATAACTCTTGATTTCACCAAGTTGGAAAACAATGCTACTAAGTTCTGATTAACATTTTGTTCTATTTTCTTTTTCCTACTTGTATAAATGGCCAGTTTTGCTTGGCCCAGAACAAAATTCAGAAGTTGACAAACAAATATTTTTTTCCTCAGTTATTTGTACCCCAAAATAAACGTTTCCAGAGAAAATGTCTCATTAGACCTCCTAAAAACATTGCTTACAACTAAAAACAAAGACTGTAGTCTACTACAATTCATAAAAGCATGAAATACAGTTTCTCTATTAGAGCAAAAAGGGCATGTAGAAGCAACATCAGGGTTTAAAACGGAAACAAAAGCATTAACTGCGACCGCACCATGGAGAATTCTACATTGCAAATCACCTGTTCTCTTGGTCAACGGTGGTTTATACAAGGATCTCCACTCAGGTTTTGTGCCTTGATCTAGTTTTAAAAAATCACGCCAAGGAGAATCAACTTTTCCATTTAACAACTTTTTGATAAAAACCAAAACACATGACCTGTACAAAGATTTACCAATACTCGAGAAAAGGTTTACACACAAATATGCACCACTTTCAATGAAAGGGGAGGTAATCCCCTCAACATTTACAGACAAAAACAAACAAGGAAAAGAGTCTTTGGGGTTAGGAACACAGGAGCCTACTCAATGCTCTGTTAACAAGTCCATTTCAGTTTCTTTAAGGGCAGCTTTCCATTTCATGAGCAACTGAGTAACCAAACGAATAGACTTGATCCCCAAGTGTTGAGCTAATACTGCTCCATTCTTGAAATCTAGCCCTACAATATTTATTAGGTGACTCAGAGTTGTAACATTGTGTTCAATCAGCACCCTGCTAAGTCCAGGAAAAAATGAACTGTCCGTTATGTCCAACCGAGGACCATGGATTAAGGGTTCCTCAAGTAGCCAATGAAGAGAATGTGAGCTTTCTGGTCGTTGAACATCAAAGAGACTACAAACTTCAAAAATGTTCTTATAAAATATTGGCAAAGTTGACGTGTCCATTTTTAAGGGATCCATCAATAAAAGTGCTTTTTCCATCCCCAATCCTACAAAACTACGTAAAATCAGGCATGAAACAGCACGCCAACTACAATTTAAAGGTCCATCCAACAGTCTTTGCACAAACTGCAGACGAAAAGTTGCAATTCTGCTTTGAAGATGCATCAAGCCTTGACCACCTTCCTCTTTAGGCAAAAACAATACATTTTGTGAGACCCAATGTAATCTATCCCAAAAAAAATCCACCAGGATAGCCTGAATTTTTGAAAGTAACTGCAAAGGAGGGTCTACAAGGAAGACGCCACCAAATTATTAATAATTAAAATGCGTCCTCTGTATGACAGTTTTGGAGACAAATGCCTCCATTTGTCCAGGCGTCCCTTAACTTTTTCAATTAAACCTTCCCAATTTTTATATACCATTGTCTCTTTACCTAAAAAAACCCAATATTTAAAACCTTCATTTCCCCAATGTAAACCTGCAGGAAGTTTTGGTTTCCCACTTTTCCAACTTCCCATAAGTAAAGCTTCACTTTTATTCCAATTAGTATTAGCAGAAGATAAAGCTTTACATTTTCCAAGCAATTCAGATAAAACATGTACATCACTTTGCTTACTGATCATAACCACAATATCATCAGCATACGCTGATAATAAAAAAATGAACATTGCAATTTGGCAAAGATATGCCATGGAGTTTTATTCTTATTTGCTGTAATAACGGCTCTATGGCCAAAGAATACAGCATACCTGAAAGCGAACAGCCCTGCCTGATACCTTTACAAGCTCCAAAAGGAGCACATAACCCACCGTTGACCTTGAGAATACTCTGAACATCACTACAGAGAATTTTCACCTGATCTATACATTTTTGACAGAAACAAAAAGCCCCTAAAACTCTCCATAAATGAACATGCTCAACACGGTCAAAGGCTTTCTCTTGATCCAATGATATTAAACCACAATCCAAATTCAACATCTTAGAGACATCAAGAAGATCTCGAATCAGGGAAACATTATCAAAGATTGATCTGCCGGGGACACAGTATGTTTGGTCAGGATGAATTACCTGGTCCATGACCTCTGCCAATCGATTAGCTAAAACTTTAGAGAGGACAAGGACAAGGACAACAAGGAGACCGGCCACCAGCACTTGATGTCCGTCAGATCCCCTTTTTTGGGTAGGAGAGTCAAGACTGATCTGTGGCAACTCAACGGCAGTAGCCCTCTGGCTAAACTGTCATTCAGTACCTCCAGTAAGTCTCCTCCAATCTCTGACCAAAATGACTTATAAAAGTCGACTGGCAGACCGTCAATCCCTGGGGCTTTTCCCAGCTCCATACCTTGGAGGGCTTTATATAACTCCCCCATGGTCAAGGCACCGGAAATCTTTGCGTTGACTTCCTCTGCCACTTAAGGAAGATTATCAAAAAAATCACTGTCATTCCTATAATCTGGACCAAGTTCATTTTTATATAAAGACTCATAAAAAGTAACTGCTCTCTTACGAATGGCTTTGGGGTCAGTGAGTAATGCTCCAGAATCAGAACGTAGAGCATGAATGACCCTGTTCTGCCCATTTTTCTTTTCCAAACTGAAAAAAAAAAACCTTGACGGTGCATCCATTTCATTTATACTTAGAAAACGTGACCTGACCAAAGCACCCTGTGCCTTAACCCCTAATCAAGGCACAATCGAAGGGAGAGGGTTAGTCACTGGATCGGGAGGTCTTGTTTGTCATCGTCTGAGGTTTTGATGGTCGTGGTATCAGAAAGGTAAACCTCGTTGGTAGTCAGCTGGGGATGATTGCACGTGGGCGTGAGGAGATAGCACTGCTGCAGCCGTGGCAACAAACTTCCTTCCTTTTCCAACTTGCTTTCAAACTGTCTAATGAGCCAGTTGTACGGAGAACTGAGCTTCTGCCAGAGCAGAAAAGATGACACTTCTGTGGCAGTGGAGCAAGTTTGAATGGAATAACCGAGCTCCTGAGGGAGCGGAGTTGACGACACTGTTGTGGCAGTGGAGACGAGCCATTTTCAACTTGCTTTACAACTATCCAATGAGCCAGTTTTATGGAGAGCTGGGTTCCTGCGGGTGTGGAAAAGATGGCACTTCTGTGGCAGTGGAGCGAGTTTGGATGGAGTAACAGCTCCGGCGGGAGCTGAAATTGACGAGACTGCTGCGGCAGTGGAGATGAGCCGTTTTCAACTTGCTTTTCAAACTATCCAATGAGCCAGTTGTATGGGGAAATCGGGCTCCTGCGGGAGCGAAAGAGATGACACTGCTGTGGCAGTGGAGTGAGTTTGGATGGAGTAACAGAACTCCTATGGGAGCGAGTTGATGACACTGCTGCGGCAGTGGAGATGAGCCGTTTTCAACTTGCTTTCCAACTATCCAGTGAGCCGGGTTGGACATAGAACTGAGTTCTTCCGGGAGTATGGAGATAACACTGCTGCGGCAGTAAAAGCAAGTTGAACTGAAATAACGGAACTCCTGCGGGAGCTGAGGCGGTATTACTGCTGCGGCAGTGGAGGCTTTTTGGGCAGAGAAACTGGGCTTTTGTTGGAGGAAAGGAGATGACACTGCTTTGGCAGTAAAACCAGTTGGATGGAGAAACTGAGCTTCTGTTGGAGCGAAAGTGATAACGCTGCTGCAGTTATAGAATGCCCCGGGCTCCTGAGAGTCTGTCGTGGCAGTGGGTATATGATTGTTTCCCTTAGTGGATTGATGATGTTGAATTGAAGCAGATGAGGTAATCCTGTAGGTTTGGGTGTATGGAAACAGGCTGAAAGCTGAAACAAATTTATCTGATGAGGGTTCGTTGGGCTTCTTTGATGTGGAAGCGATTGGAACAAATGTAGCTCTTGAAAGCCTCTGACAACCAGCGACCACGGATCTGGTGCTGGGAGAGGCCTTTTTTTTGGGGGGGAGCTGTGTTTGCTGCACTTATGTGGAACAAATGGTTAGAAAAGTCGTCTGCTGGGATGCCAGATTGAATCAATATGGACTCGAGGTATTTCTGGAACCATAAACGTGTGAAGGGGCGGTTGGCGTCGTCTGCGAAGAGTGGGACAGACGGGAATTTTATCTGCAAGCTTCTGAAATGTAGGTAGGCTAAAAGGGGTTGGATCGGCTGAAATGATGATGGGAGGTTGAAAATGTAAATGAAATGGCTTTTTCTTTTTTATCTGTCTTACTTTGTTTGATGAAGTTAGAGATTGTTTCGTCATCTAGCTCTGATAGATCTGAAAGAGGGTGGGATAAATCTTTGGGTTAAAGCTGGATGTGATGGTGAGTTCTGAGCATCTGAGAAAGCCAAAGAAAGCCTATATGAACATTGCATCCAGAGTATTGATGGAGTGGTAGCCTCGGCGGAGGGTGGTGCAGTGGGATCCGGTATTTATCCCAGTTCCTGATTAACCCTTAAGATACAATTATACTAATTGCAGATAAGCAGTCTTTTGCTGTCAGGTCAGAATTAGGCCTAAACCTACACTAGCTCGTTTTCTCATACCAGTAATCTAGTGATATGAACCCATTATCCCTTAATGAACAATACAAGATCAATAAACAGTCAATAACCTTTTGAATGTTATTCAAAACATTCAAAAGGTCATTTAATCCGTGCGTGTCCCGCAAAGAAGTCAAACAACTCAGCTGATGCTGACGTAGTCGCTGTCAGAAGCGATGTGGTAGTTAGCGCTGAATCCGATGGAGCAGGACCATCAGATGAAGCTCCGGGTGTTTCAGGGGTACGAGCAGTGAAGAGCACAAGTGATGGTGTTTTACCTGTGATCACGGTGACTGATGCTAAAGAGTTGGCGTGTGAAAACACAGTTTCAGATGTAGAGGTGTCTAATGTTCAGGCGGGGGCAGCCGTTATTGGGACAGATAGGCATCTAAATGGATATTTCAATAGTGACCTGCAATCTACTGTGAGAAACAGATGTGATGATACTCGAATGGAAACAGGGCAAACTGATTTTAAAGTCCCGTTATAGAGGAAGAAGTCTGGTAAAGATCTGATTATTAAACATGCTAAGACAGCAGATAAAACTGTGTTAAGTGATCAGGATGAAATGGAAAGTGATTGTGAATCATCTGATTCAAGTGTTAGTCTTTCTCAGAGTGAGTTTTCTGGACGTCATTATGAGGTTGATGACATTAAACTGCTTATCAATTTAATGTCTTGAACTGCCGATCTAAGTTACCTGGCTGTTAAATAGTGTTTCACTATTGTTCGGATATTGATATCCACTGCAGAGTTGATATCTACGGCCCGTTCAAATGAACGCTAGAAGAGTCATTTGCTCGGCTGTAAAATAGACTCTCAAAATTCCCTATGAATTCATTAATTCATTCATTTGAGCTAAATATACATGTTTCCCTTTAACAGAGCCCCCTTTAAGTTCATACATATCGGCGGACGAATAAGTTAAGGTGCGCACATGTTTGCCGCTAGCGTTTGTTTGTCGTCATAGTCACGACTGCGGCACGGAAGTCAACCAGCGCTTCCGGATAAACTCCGCAGTGCGTCGAAGCCATACTTGTAAACAAACCTTACGGTAGCTAACAGCTACAGGCTAAGCTAATCGAAGCAGTTGTTTACATTGAAGCCTAAATGCTAAAGCTTTAGCATTAGTTTTAGGTATCAACCGTATTAACATACGTGTAAATGCAGTGTCTGTTTGAGTCACTTTAAAGTGATTTAACCATTTAAACACCTCAACTTTATGTACACTGTTGGTCTTTCTTACTTTTCTCTTATCTTTCTAATACATTACGTTATACTCTACTTTAAGGGAAATATTGGTTCACAATTGTTAGTTACTTTACCTACATTTTACTTGAAGAGGAAAGATACTGGTTTGCAATTATTAATTGTAAGTTTGAATTTAATGAAAGAAAAAAATTCAAGATTCATTCCTCAAAGTTATGTAAAATGATTTTAAAGTTATCCTAACTATTCTGGAATTTACTCATTTTCAGAATTTCTCATTGAGACCCAATTACTTTAGGTATTTGTCTGGAACTTTAGAAGTTCAAGTGAACCACTAAATTGATATCTATTACCAAAACCTTTTGGACTCACACTTATTCATAATTTTTATTGCGTTATACCCTCCTTTAACCCTCAGAGCCCGACGGCATCGCCCACGACGTCACACGGCACCTCCGATAAATATCTATATTATTTCATGAAACTTTTATCGATTTTCTTACCGTTTTTTCCAGCAGAAAGCTAACGAGCTAGCCATCACGGGGGTGTCTTTGGTGTCTTTGTAGCCTTTACAGAATGTTTTCTATCCAGCCTGGAACATGTGCATCTTTTTGGAGTTGTTCAGCAATAAATCAAAACGCTTACATCCAAGATATATCCACTTGATGTCCATAATTTATACATTTTCCGTCATTTTTGCCGCTAGCGCGATGCTAGCTGCCATTTTGGATGAAGGTTTGACCAATGACAGGCTGATCCGTCATCCACGTTGGTGTGCGTCATTACGCATGAACCACAGCTTTGTTATTGTGAAGAGAGAGAGAGGCGCACGGCTAGTGTTGAGGAGAGAGAGAGAGAGACGCGCTGCAGTTTTGTGGAGAAAGTTTGAGGAAAAAGTTTGAGGAGAAAGTTTGAGGAGAAGTTCCTGATAGGAACTGTTTTGAGGCTTGGCACCAGTAAATATCCAAAATCCAAAGAGGCCAAAAGCGCCTGGACTTTTTTTGGAAAAATGTAAATAGTTTTGGTTCTGTATAAGTTATCATGTTTATTCCTGAGTTCCAGGACTCCAAAGACTTGAACAAACTGTTTTCCAGAGGAAATATGCTTAGCTTTTATTTATTTGTGTGTGTTTTCAATAAATATTTGAGTGATTAAATTTCCGTTTTATGTTTTCATTTGTCTTTATGGTCCCATAACTTATTTTACATTCAGGTGACATCAATGCAACACAAATATAATGACAGTGCAACTTGTCTTGAAAAAAAAGAGGTGTGTCAATTGTCTGTGCACAACAGGGTTGATGTTTTACAAGCTTTTTTAGTAAATAACACCAGGCGGAAAATTTATTGTAAAAATACCCTTAGGTCTTAAAGGGTTAACCCCTCTTCCTATTGTAGCTATTCACTTAGCCACTCTATTTTATTTACTCATTTATCTCTTTATTTAACTTCCCTTTTTGTAACCTAGCTTGGGAGCAACGCACCTGAGCCTCAATAGGAGACAGTGCGAGTTTCAAAATAAATCAGAGACAATCCTCATTGACTAAATATTTATTTTGTGTGATTAGTTGACCATCAACTATCAATTTTGTACTCGTAGTCAGACAAAGGCTTCAGAGCCATTTGCGTGGCCGGATCTCCTTGCTTTCCTCCCTTCTCCTCACGTCTTCCCTGTTCTGTCCTGCTCTATTCAATCTTATTCTTCATATTTATAGGGAACAAGCCTGGAAGAATCATTGATCATTTCTAAAAGAAAGAGAAAGATAATCCTTCCCAGAGAAACAAACCAGTAGGCATTTGATTGGTAATCAAACCCTCCTTTGTTCTCCATGCTTTCCCTGCATTTGTAAACGCAATTTAAAATTTTAACATATCTAAGTTAATTTAACAGAGACAAGTGTTGAGCCACCGTCGCCTTCAACGCATCCCTGCGTAAGCGGTCCGCCTGTAAGGTGTGTGGCGTCAATCCTGTCAGACTAAGGAAAGAGGTATCAGCATTATTATTGTATTATTTTACTCTGTAACATAAACAATAATATTGTTTCTGTTTTAAAAAAAGATTTTCATTGATAGGAAGTAGGAATAGAAAAAAGGAACTTTTTCTCCCAGTGAAAGTTATTTTTGTTTCTTTCAATTGAAATAGGTTTTTAACCATTTCTCTCTTCCTCCCTTACTAAGCTGAGTGACATAGTCCTCGCATCACGATTTGGAAACAGCTTTTCATTGATAGAATTTTCTTTTTAGAAAAAAAAAGATATTCTCCAAGTGAAAAGAAAATTGTTTCAATCTATTGAGATTTGTTTTAACCCTTTTCTCTCTCTTTCCCTTACCTAGTTGAGTGACAAAGCCTTCACATCACTAGCCTACCTGTCTACACTGAGACCAACACATAGTCGTCACCACACGCCACTATTGGTGTACAATCACTGAAACGACACTTAGCTGTTCCACCACACATAGGCTTATACCCCACACAGATCTGTGTTAGTCTCTTCTCCCAGCGTACCAACATGTCGCAGACGACAAACCCCCCTGCCCAAGGGGAAGATGTGGACGCCTGTCTCAGAGGCATTACAGACTGCCTCACACCAAAGACAATTGAACTGTTATTATTTTTAATAATAATCATGATTCTGAGAAGGTTCCTGACACATGATTCAAGCCAGAACAACAACCACATGGAACTAGCCAAGATCACCTGTTCCCTAAGCAACGCCTTCACAGCCCGGCTGAAACTAAGCGACAAGCACATCATCCACCTTCAAGAGGAGCTGACACGTGCCCAAAACCGCATAGACAAGCTGGAAGTGAAAGTCCAGGTCGACTTCAAGCGTCAGACCACTGAGTTCCTGAGAGAGCTGATGCACACTCAACGCTGCACAGACCAGCTCAAGGCTAAAGCTTAAGACAAACTCAAAGTGCCTGACGAAGCGGAGCAAGAAACAAAGAAACCAGTTGACAAGCTCCAAGAAGCCCTTGCAGTCGCTGAACGCGACAAACAAGAGTCAAAGACTGCACATAAACACCTGTTAAACCAACTCCAGTCTGCTGAACATCAGCTAGAGAAAGCCAACGCTGATATTAAAGACCAGAACTCTAAAATCAATGCTCTGGAAGACCACCTTGAAAGGTACAGCACTGAGATGGACCATCTGATCCGACAGCGAGACGACGCCAACGACGAGCTCTACGCGGTCAGATATGAACTCAATCATGCTGTCAAACAGAGACCAGAGCCAAGAAGGGATAGAACTCCCTCAGCATCACTACTGCTGAGTAGAACACAGTCTTCCTTCCAAGAACTGCCATACAACGGAAGAAGTGAACGGCCACAACTCAAAACGTCACCGGCCTTCACCACCGAACTTGTCCCGACCAACAAAAGAGAGCTCATCCAAGCAGACTCCGAACCTGCACAGAAGATGACCTTTGAAAACCTCGACAAGCTCGCTAAGAACATCACCCAGTTCAACCCAAACTCCACGGAGGGCCGCGACCAGGCCTACCTCCGAGATATTGACTTCTACCTAGAGGCAAGACCTCAGGTGACCGACCGAGACAGGTTATACCTCCTCAGAGCCACATCCAGTCACAAGGTACGAAGCTTTCTAGATCGGCAACCTGTTCACGTAAAGTACAACTACCAGCTACTACGTGAGACACTGACCCAAGAATTTACAGGCCCAGAGTCTGAACACGGACTGTTAATCGCCTGGGAAACCAAACAAGGTCGACAAGAGACTCCCCAAGCCTACTACAGCCGTTTCCGACAAGCCTACTTTGGTGCATATAACGAACCTGAACTTGAAGAGGATGTGACCTTCAAAACCATCTTCCTGAGAAACATGCACCCTGGAGTGAGTTGTCATCTAGGCATCATGGCCTGCCCAGACACGATGACAATCCAACAGCTGCGTGACCTGACACACAAGGCCTACATCAAACAAAAGATGGCCTCAAAGAAAGGTTTGAAAACATCCACAGTGTCAAACTCCGTCAGCCAAGACCCAAGCCTTGCACTGGACGACAACCAGTGGCATGACTACACTACAGTCCATCATAAAGAGTACAGAGAACGTGACTCCCATGACAGCTACCACACCAACTGCTGGGAAAAGCCATGGGACCAGCCTCGCCTCTCAAGAAACCCTAAAGATGCCAAAGACCATCGTCATCCCACACATTCCAGAGCCTCTAACGTGGGTAAGCGACGACAAAAACCACCTCGGCACCACTCAGTTAAGCACAGCACTGAGTACGCCGAAGAACAAGACTCTCATGCCAATGCCAGATCCAAACAACCAGACGGCCGTGGGCACAAGCAAAGCAGCGACTCACAAGAAGTCATGCAGCTATTGAGAGAATCCCTCAAATGCCATGAAGAGGACAGGAAATGGGATGAGTCAGATTCTGATTGACACGCCTTCCAGGAAAGAGGGGACCAAAAACAGACTAGAACAGATCTGACCATACATCCACTAACGTTACATACACTACATAACTTACATACTTGCTAACATACAGAAGTTAACCACATCTGCCAGGGAAAACATTCAGCAAACATGTTCTTCTCACAGGTAGAAACTAGCTTCAGAAACTAGCTTAGCATGGACCCGGCTACACTCATCATAGGAAACATTGCACAATCTACCCAACAAGTAGAACACCTCTCATTAAGTTAGGGTACACGACACTTTAGCTGCACGAGTTGTTGTAGGCAAGACCTAGAGACACTCAACTGTTTTGTTTTGTTTCACCTCTTCCTTCCCTCTCCTTCTTCTTCTATTAGGTAAAATACCTGTCTACCCCATAAGGGTCAAGGTCACGATATAGGGATTGATGCACCACGCCTAATACATGGATTTCTCGGCGACGTCATCACTGCTTGCGCACGCACCCGAGAGGCAGAAAGAAGAAACCTCTCGTGTTGTAGGTTAGTAGCGGCGTGTCTGTAAGTCAAAATGCCAAGGAGTTGCTGCGTGGTTAATTGTACCAACAGAGCCAGTGCTGGGTGCCTGATGTTTAACATACCTAGGGGGAAGGATGCGTTTGCCAAAAAATTATTTTTGTTATTGCAGGTACATTTTGATAGGTAGACGTACCCTGCCATGCATTTGCAGTTAGCCGTGAGGATGTACCCAAGGGCCTTGTGGACATACACCCAGGCATCATAAGGCTTGGCTTTAATCCCTTGCCTTTGACTAGGGAGCACACCTGACCTCAACACGCAAAAATCCGGTGCAGCATCAAAGTATTTAACAAGCTGCACATGACCGCACGTAGTTGTATGCATCGAGGGATTTGTACGCTCTAATACTTTCTCTAGTATACACACTTGGTGTCTGAATTAGATAATTGTATATATCAGGCGATTCATTTGCTGGCCATTTTTTGTCATCCACAATCCACAGATCGTCATGTATAGCATAAGGATCTGGCAAGATCTCACCATTGCTGAGAGTAAGTTTTTTTATATATATAATCGGCACGGTCGGAGGTACTAAGGCTTCCCACGTAATCCATTGTCAAATATTTTATTTACAGTTTAGTATTTTGTGTATATATGTGCAGTCATGAAATGTGGCAGGTCGTAAAGTAACGTAAACAAGTTTAACGTAAATAAAAACAATTTCGCGCTGTCCAGTAGATGCGGCTAGTACATTACTTGCCTAACATGATCATTCATACATGTATCACAGCAACACTGCAAAATTAAAGACAGACAAACAGATCCAACTAAAATCATGTTTTATTGAGTCAGCAGTTATATACAAACAATAAGGAAAGCTTCAATACTTAAGGTTGTTGCAGTAGCGGACCAGCTCAGCGATCTGTCTTTCTGCCTCCAGGATGCGCACACACCCTGTAATGTTTGTAAACAGGAAACCTGTGTATATCGGCAGGCCACCTTTGAACCAATGTGAGCTAGAGAGCTCCATGATTAAGAGGTCACCTCATTTGTACCACAAATGATGTCACCACGTCATGAAGAAAGGTACAACGGTCTCAACCTAGTACGATTTAGAAGTGAAGAAAACAAACAAAACAAAAGTTCATCACAGAATTTGGTCAAAGAGTCACCATACCGAACCAAATTAGAATAACAACACCAAAGTTAAACTACATTACGTCGACACGATAAACCGAGGAAAGTTAAAACGTAAACTTCAAGTTAACCTTAAGTTTAAAGTTTAAAACCGTTAGTACTCGATTAATCTAAGGCCATGCACCAGTACAGTGACCAATCATGGAGGTGTTGTCTTGTTGTTTGTTGTGTATTGTGTCTGCTTCTTCTCCCTGTGTTTCTACAGCGTTCGCCGATGTCTTCATCCCAACACATCGCCTAACGAAGGGGGGATATGTAGCAATTATGGCCGCAGACATATAGATGAATTAATCTTCCAAATGATTCGATCAAATTAACATCCTTTTCACAAAAAAAGCCCAATTCAGCTCTAGACCCCAGGAAATCGACCATCGATCACGAGAGAGATGGGGGCTCGATTCTGCCCGGAGCTACTAGTTGTGACTTCCTACCAACAGACTTCCTATAGGACTCATGACCAAACTCAGTTAAAGAGGACAAAGGATTCGTTGTGTCACAAGACAAAGAAACAACCAGACCTCTGTCTTTGCAATCAGCAGTAAATGAACTCCACGTGACAGCTAAAACTCCAAGCAAGCTCACAGAAACTGTTAGCTTATGGAGTACATCAAATAACTGATTATTGGACTTTCATTCAAATAGCCTTCGACATAGCTTGTTAGTGTGTTTACAACTATATACACGTTAGTTAGACTATTAGGCATGTATATTACTCACAATTCATGCAATTATGTAACTATTGAATGAGTGGATGAAAAGGCATTGTGTTTGATACCGGTGTGTTCGTATGGGTATAATCCAACAGATGAGCTGAATGAAATCTTTATAGAATTGATCATGTCCTTATAGTCAGAAATTAGGTCTAAATTTACTCTCTGCTTAAGAGCAGGAAACTAAATTCTATAGATAACCCAATTTTGTGGGAGAAGTGGAGACACAGTCACCCCTGAAGCCTAATTGGCCAGAACCCATTAGATTAGATTAGATTAGATTCAACTTTATTGTCATTACACAAGTACAAGTACAAGGCAACGAAATGCAGTTTAGGTCTAACCAGAAGTGCAATAGCAGCAAGTGCAGGATATACAACGTTTGCATAAGTGCAGGACATGGATATGTACTGAGTATATATAAATATATCTATAAATAGAGAGATGGTAATTACTATAAACAGAATTTACAGGTGAATATGTACAGTGAATAATATACAGATGGTTATTACTATAAACAGAATTTACAGGTGGATATGTACTATGAATATAATATAATATACAGATGGCTATTACTATAAACAGAATTTTACAGATAGAGGTATACAATGATATGTTAGGCTAAAATGAGGAATATGGCAGTGGATTAAGGTAGTGCAATAAATTATGGACAGAAGCTATCCGAAAAAAAAAGTGTAAAAGTGCAGTGGAAAGTGATTGCATATTACAGTTAGAAGTACGGTGCAAAATACAAATGTAAACAGTTGGTACTGTAAATAACAGTCGGCAGTGCAAATGAGCATAATACAGTTAAGGTATGGTAGTGCAAAATGAATAAGTAAACAGTTGTGACTGTAATAAACAGTCGGTAGTGCAAATAACAAAGTGAAGGCGGATGTGAGGTAGGAGAGTTATCAGTATATGAGGGGAGTGGATCAGCGGAGGTTTGAGTTCAGTAAAGAGACAGCTCTGGGGAAAAAACTGTTCTTTAGTCTGCTGGTCCTGGTCCGGTGGATCCTGAAACGCCTGCCGGAGGGCAGGAGAGAAAACAGTCTGTGGGCTGGGTGAGAGGAGTCTTTGAGGATGCTGCGAGCTCGATGCAGACAGCGTTTCCTCTGGATGTGCTCGATGGCAGGTAGTGGAGTCCCTGTGATGCGCTGGGCAGTTTTCACCACCCGCTGCAGTGCCTTGCGCTCCGCAACAGAGCAGCTCCCATACCACACTGCCACACAGTTGGTCAGGATGCTTTCTATTGCGCAGCGATAGAAGTTCACCAGGATAGCCGAGGAGAGCTGATTCTTCCTCAGTGTCCTCAGGAAGAAGAGGCGCTGGTGAGCCTTCTTGACCAGGCTGGAGGTGTTGGTCGTCCACGACATGTCCGCCGAGATGTGGATCCCCAGGAACTTGAAACTGGAGACACGTTCAACAGCCATTCCATTGATGTGGATGGTGTCGTGTGTGCCTCTTGACTCCTTCCTGAAGTCCACGATGAGCTCCTTCGTTTTGGTGGTGTTGAGGAGCAGGTTATTTTCGGTGCACCATGTGGCCAGGTGCTGGATCTCCTCCCTATAGGCAGTCTCATCGTTGTTGCTGATGAGACCAATCCCCGTTGTGTCGTCCGCAAACTTGACGATAGAATTAGATCCATACACAGGCTTGCAGTCGGTCCAGTCCAGTCCAGTCCAGGGGATGGGCAAATATTTGAGTTTAATCTCAGAACACGAACGAAGAGTTCAGTTCAGAGTTGCAGTTCAGAAGCGTTCAGAGTTTCCAGTTCACGTCACAACCAGTTCGGTTCGAGCTGGTTTGCGGCCTGTTCGCAGTTCAGAGATTAGCTAAGTCCTAGCAGTTTGACCAGAGTGAGTTCTGAACGGAGAACTCCCAGGAGACGATCTGACGATCGTGACAGACCAAGATCAGAGAAAATGGGTTCACAACGATTTCATTCAGGCCATCTGCTTTTCTCTCACTTTCCTTTCTTTTACTTAAAGTTTATTTTATTTCCGTTAAGTCTCGGGTTCTGTTAAGTTTCGCCGCAAAAGTCTCTCAACAACGGGTTTCTAACAGCGCGCTCCAACTTCAAACAACGCCCACAAGACTTTCATCCAGCCGCCAACACGCCACGTGATTGGCTTCCCCAGACGTCGACCAGACCTTCAGCGAATCAAAGATCCGGGAAAACCCCTGTCCAGCCAGGAGAAGGGATCCCCTTGTCAGAGGACACACGAGCATAAATGCAAGTAATGCCTCTTGATTCCGAGCTGAACTGGTGCATTAGATCAAATGTAATAACCCTGCCTAAGAAACGATAGGAGGTTAAATTACTGATCAATGGTTTCTTCAGGTCACGTTTCATAAATGCATAGATTGCTTAGGATTTCATAATTTCTCTCTCTTAGAACTTATTCTTTCCTCACCTTCTTCCTTTCTGCAACGTGTGAATGTGCGAGTGCGTGTGTTTATGTTAGATATTAGTTTGATGTGTTAGATTAATCAATAAAGTTCCGTTTGTATTCAAAGATAACTGTTCTTGTGTTATGTGCTTATCAATTTAATGTCTTGAACTGCCGATCTAAGTTACCTGGCTGTTAAATAGTGTTTCACTATTGTTCGGATATTGATATCCACTGCAGAGTTGATATCTACGGCCCGTTCAAATGAACGCTAGAAGAGTAATTTGCTCGGCTGTAAAATAGACTCTCAAAATTCCCTATGAATTCATTAATTCATTCATTTGAGCTAAATATACATGTTTCCCTTTAACAGAGCCCCCTTTAAGTTCTTACATATCGGCGGACAAATAAGTTAAGGTGTAAACATTAATTTTGAATTATTTATAAATTATAGTGTCATTTGAGTCTCTTTCATTTTAATTCAGTTCCCCGTTGAGTTATTATTTTATCTGACTCATAGTCGCTACACCCATTTGGAGTCGCTATCCAAATAACAAATCCAGGCACTAGTTTTACCATATTCCGTTTTACAATGTATATCCAAATTGTACCATAACTGGTTTTCAGGTTTATTACTCAAAAACTTATTTTTTGTCAAATATGGGCAATTTTTTCTGTTTTCACACAATGCAATTGGTAAAACCTTTTTCTCACATGTCACCCAGTCTAATTCTGCATAGGCTGGTTTGGGTTTATTTTTAAACACCCCCAAAATTAATACATGTGGCTTCAGCCCTATTGGCCAATAACTTTTCTTTACTGGGTTGCTCAAATCTGCATTATTCCATGTATTCTTAGTTATTTTAACTCTAGTAGCAGATCTAACTTTTCGTTTTTTGTTTGCTCTAATTACGCTGTCATTTTTTATTTCCATTGGTATGGCTCTTTCCATGCCACTTTTGTAACAATGACAGGCTCAGGATGCAAGTGCAAAACGCTCTTTATTAAATGACAAGGTTCGCGGTCAAAACCGGCAGTCCACACACACACACACACACACAGGTGGTCAGACAGACACAAGCTGGATGGTATGGTGACGCAGGGACTTCGGTGGACAGACGGTGATCATGCTCAATCCAGGTGTGGTGAATCCTCGTGAAGGTGCCCGTAATCCCAGTGCTGAGTGGAGAATCCAGAACGAACACGACGAAGAACATGGAACCAGGAACCAGACGACAGCGAGGGACAACCAGGGCAGGAACACACACCGGGGATACCACAACGATCTGACAACATGAGACACCAGTCACTGCACATATAAAGACACAAACAATTTGAAACCAGCTGGCGCTGCTGATCAGCAGTGATCAGTGACCACGCCCACAGACACAACACGAGACGAGAGAGAGACAGCAGATTCATGAACCGTGAAATTACCCTCTCCTCTAGGAATGTCTCCTGACATTCCCAGACTGACTTACCTGTCGATTGTAATCATCGATCAGGGAGTGATCCAGAATGTCTCTAGCAGGAACCCAACTTCTCTCCTCCGGACCGTAACCTTCCCAGTCCACCAAGTATTGAAATCCGCGTCCCCTCCTTCTCGAATCCAGAATACGGTTAACCGAATAAGTGGGTTCCCCGTCTACGAGACGCGGCGGGGGAGGAACCGGGACCGGGGGAAGTAATGTGTGCATGAAACATGGGCTTAATTTTAGATACATGGAAGGCAGGATGAATTCTCCTGTACGCAGGAGGAAGTTTGAGTCGGACTGCCACCGGACTAATGATCTTGGTGACAGGAAACGGGCCAATAAATTTAGGAGCAAGCTTATTAGACACGGATCGGAGAGGAATGTTCTTAGTAGAAAGCCACACTTTTTGACCAACGACGTATACGGGAGGCTTCGACCGGTGACGATCGGCTTTAGCCTTGGTGCGCGCCCCTACCTGGAGAAGAGTCTCTCGGGCTCTGCTCCAGGTGTGACGGCACCTCTGGATGAAGGCGTGAGCGGAGGGGACCGCGACCTCGGATTCCAAACTGGGAAAAACTGGTGGCTGGTAACCTAGACTACATTCAAACGGAGAGAGGCCCGTGGATGACACTGGCAACGAATTGTGAGCGTACTCCACTATTGAGAGTTGCTGACTCCTGGAGGAAGGATTCCTGGAAACCAAACATCGCAACACTCTCTCCAAGTCTTGGTTGGCTCTCTCGGTTTGTCCATTGCTTTGAGGATGAAACCCCGAAGATAAACTGACACTCGCCCCCAGAAGTCTACAAAACTCTTGCCTAAATTTGGACACAAATTGGGGACCCCTGTCAGACACCACGTCCATCGGGAGGCCATGTAATCGAAAGACGTGATCAATGGCAGTAACCGCTGTCTCCTTAGCTGAGGGTAATTTGGGTAAAGGAATAAAATAAGCCGCCTTCGAGAACCGGTCCACAACGGTCAAAACGACCGTCTTGCCCTGGGAGGGCGGGAGGGCGGAAATAAAATCTAGAGCGATATGGGACCAGGGTCTCGAAGGGACTGACAGCGATTGCAATAACCCATCCGGAGGACGATTGGAAGTTTTACCAGTGGCACAAACCGAGCAAGCCAAGACAAAATTGCGGATGTCGCGAGCCATAAGTGGCCACCAGAATCGTTGTCTTACCAAATAACTGGTGCGGTGCACCCCTGGGTGGCAAGCTATGCTGGAACAATGTCCCCACTGAATAACGTCGGACCGATTTCCCTCTGGCACAAACAAACGATTCAGTGGGCAATCGGGCGGAGGCGTTACCCCTTCTAAGGCTGATATAACCTTCGATTCGATCTCCCACCTAAGAGTGGAGACAAAAAGGGTCTCGGGTAAAATACACTCGGGAGTAGACGGGCATTCGGATTGGTCAAAAATTTGAGATAAAGAATCGGATTTGATGTTTTTGGAACCCGGGCGGTACGAGAGTGAGAAGTCAAAACATCAGAAAAAAAGTGCCCACCGAGCCTGCCTAGAGTTGAGTCTTTTTGCGGTTCTGATATATTCTAAGTTCTTGTGGCCGGTCCAAACAATGAAAGGTACCCCTGACCCTTCCAACCAGTGACGCTACTCCTCCAGCGCTAACTTGACAGCCAACAACTCTCTGTTACCAATGTCATAGTTACGTTTGGCAGGTGATAAACGATGAGACAAAAACGTGCAGGGATGCATCTTGTCGTCTGTGGAAGAACGTTGGGAGAGAACTGCTCCTACCCCCACCTCTGATGCGTCGACCTCCACCACGAACTGACGTGATGGATCAGGTGCAACGAGAATGGGAGCCGAAACGAAGCGGCTTTTGAGTTTGACGAATACAGCATCAGCTGTATCGGACCACCTGAACGTCGTTCTGGGGGAGGTCAAGGCAGTCAGAGGCGCGGCTAGTTGGCTGTAGTTGCGAATGAAACGCCGATAAAAATTGGCAAATCCCAGAAACCTCTGTAGGGCCTTACGTGAATCCGGACTTGGCCAATCTATCACAGCCTTAACCTTGTCAGGATCCATACGCACTCCCTCAAACGAGACGATGTACCCTAGAAAAGGAACAGACTGTGCATGAAAAACGCATTTCTCCGCCTTGACAAAAAGCCCATTCGCTAACAACCTCTGAAGCACTCGTCTGACATGCTGAACGTGATCCTGGAGAGAAGATGAAAAAATCAATATGTCGTCCAGGTAGACATATATGAACTGGTCGACGATATCTCTCAGCACGTCATTGATGAATGCCTGGAAGACCGCTGGGGAGTTGGACAGCCCGAACGGCATGACCAAGTATTCAAAGTGCCCCCTAGGGGTATTAAATGCGGTCTTCCATTCATCACCCTTCCTTATGCGAACCAAATGATAAGCGTTACGTAAATCCAATTTTGTGAAGACGGATGCTCCCTGTAATCGCTCGAAAGCTGAAGACATCAGCGGCAAAGGATAAGTATTCTTTACCGTGATGTTGTTCAGCCCCCGGTAATCAATACACGGTCGCAGAGAGCCATCCTTCTTCCCCACAAAAAAGAACCCCGCCCCCGCTGGAGATGAGGAAGGGCGAATGAATTAGGATGCTAGCGAATCAGAAATATATTTCTCCATAGCCTCCCTCTCTGGAACAGAAAGTGAATATAATTTGCCCTTAGGCGGAGACTCACCCGGTACTAAGTCTATAGCACAGTCATAGGGACGATGCGGAGGAAGAGAAGTAGCACGAGACTTACTGAACACTCTCCTCAGGTCCTGGTACTCCACGGGCACGTTAGATAAATCCACTGCCTCCTCCTGGAAAACAGAGACAGGAACAGACGAACAAGCAGACACTAAACAAGACTCATGACACAAACTACTCCACTCAGACACAGTGTTGTGGCCCCAATCGACTCTGGGGTTATGCTTGGTGAGCCACGGATGTCCAAGAACAACGGGTGCCAAAGGTGAGTTCATGAGAAAAAATGTGATGGTCTCTGTATGATTGCCGGATGTGATGAGAGTGATGGAGTCAGTAATGTGAGAAATGTTGGGTAGTGCTTGGCCATTGAGAGCGTTGACGGAGATGTGGCGTGTAAGTGGAAAGAAAGGAATCTGAAGTCTTTGAGCCAGTTTAAAGTCCATAAAATTACCCTCAGCCCCTGAGTCCAGTAATGCCTTGGTGTAGTGCATGTGTACTGCCCACCTTAGTCTTACTGGGAGGAGTGTGGATGATGAGGTCTTCTCAGCGGAGATCCCACCCGATAGTAGCCTCAATGTTACTACCGGGCTTGATCTTTTACCGGGCAGGAGTGGATGAAGTGGCCCGCCTTGCCGCAGTACAGGCAAAGTCCTTGGGATCTCCGCTTCTCTCTCTCCTCCCGGGAAAGCCGAGCTCTCCCCACCTGCATGGGCTCGTGATCGGCGACGGGGCTGACTGTGTCCCCTCTGCCGGGGCGGGATTCCTCCACGCCACGAAACTGGTGATTCTGCTGGAATCGGCCCATTCTGCTCAACCGAGCGTCGACTCTTAGCGCCAGTTCAATGAGTCCATTCAAGCTGGTTCGAAGGTCCAACATATAAATCTCTTTTTGGACACGGTCAGCCAACCCATGCAGGAATCTGTCCCACTGCGCCTCCTCGTTCCAACGGTACTCTGCGGCCAGGGTGCGGAACTGGATGGAATATTCCGACACCGAGCGCTCTCCCTGGCGGAGATCGGCGAGTAACCTGGCCGCCTCCTTACCCGCCGCCGCACGATCGAAAACCTCTTCATCTCCGCGGAGAGTGCCTGGAACGAGGCGCAGCATGGGTCTTGACTTTCCCACACCGCCGTTCCCCAAAGAGCCGTTTCTGCCCCCCAACTTGCAATTTCTCTGCAACCTGGTAGGTCTACGACTATCTTTTTTAATCTGGCTAACATTTTTGTTTCAGTCCAGCCTTCTCTAGCCTTTTCAGATAAATATGGCCACAATCCTGTGGTTTTTACAATCTCTACCTCTTTCCTAAATTCGGCTTCCTCATCTATTCCAATTACTTGCGAATTATGATCTTTTAATGTTTCCAATCTTAGAGATAATCCGGTTTGATACTTAATCATTTGTTCAATCAGGCTTTTTGTGACATTCAGCGTTTCCCCCAATTCAGCTACCATTCTAGCTTTAGTCATATTATTATTGCCTGCGCCAGGAAATCTCATAAGTAGTAATATGATTCACCATGTGTCAAAAATGATTGATTGCGTTGACCTTTGACCTTTAGGGGCGGGCCTTCCGGTATGTGTGTGTGAGGGGATTAACCTTTGACCTTTATGGCAGGTGTCATTCCGGTATGTGTGTAAGGGGATTAACCTTTGACCCTATCTATCATCGCTAATGTTTTTTTTTTTTACTTACCCTATGTTAAATCATGATGTGTGTGTGTTTGATTTTGACAGTTAGTTTTTGAGCTACGGCTTACCCTATGTGTGTGTGTGTGTGTGTGTGTGTGTGTGTGTGTGTGTGTGTGTGTGTGTGTGTGTGTGTGTGTGTGTGTGTGTGTGTGTGTGTGCTTTGCCGTCATGTTATAGGAGCGTGTCCGCATTCCAGACATTATGTGTGTGAGCTTTGCCGTCATTTTATAAGAGCGTGTCCCCATTCCAGAAACTACGTTTCCAACATTTATCATTTCCCAAATCTGCACCATTCATAGCAGAAACTTTTATCACAGTCTACAACACAGTCTACAACAGTGACATAAAAACAATAGTTAAAGAATAGTTTAACTGAACCGGCTTTAGAAAAATCATCCGGCATAGAGATAGAGATGAAGAAAACATACAGCTTTAGAAACAACGCAATGTATGAAACGGATTCACAAAAAATCAACTTACATGTTTAGAAATCATTCCCCCTCTTTTCACACAGCTGCGTTCGTCTTGAACGGTCATATTGCCTCTCAAAAAACAAGGGGCCGCGCGCCTGTGTGTGTGTGTGTGTGTGTGTGTGTGTGTGTGTGTGTGTGTGTGTGTGTGTCTGTGTGTGCGCGCCCCTCCTCTGACATCTTCCCTCGCATTCCATAGCACTGTGAAAGGCAGGATTATATTTCAAGCAAAAGTTGAAAAAACATTAAAGTATAGATGAAATGCTTATAAAATAAACATCTTACTAATTTAGGTAAAGTTGAAAAAATATTCTTTAAAAGGTATATAAATGAAATGCTTATAAAATAATCATCTTGATACAGAATCTACTGAACCAGCCATTTCAGTTTAAATAAAATGGAGTCACACAAAATTGCAATCAGTGTTTAGAGAGAGATGAGGAAAGACATGCGGCTTATGAATGGTTGACAAAAATCTGCAACGAGTTAAATGTTTTGATCATTTGAAAATTTGCAGTGTTTACATCAAATAAAAATCATCTTACAATCTTTAAGTCTTGACGGTCTCTTGCCGTCCATATATACTATGACCTGTTTTTATTTTTTATTTTCCTGAAGTTCCTCTCACTAGCGTTTGACGGTCTTTGACCCATAGGGTCCTCCTAACTCACATCTCTATCTCTCTCAAAGCGGGGTGTTACAGGGCGCAGGGGACCCGTGTGTGCGCCCGTTTAAGCTCCTGTTGTTTTTTTAAGGACGTTCACGCGCAATAAATTACTACCAGCAATGAGGCGACCTACCATCAATTCAATTCAATTCAATTCAAATTTATTTGTATAGCGCTTTTCACAATACACATTGTTTCAAAGCAGCTTTACAGAAAGTGCATTTCATAGATGTACAGTAAAAATGTTAGAAAGACAATGTTAAAGAATAATGTTCGAAAAAGTTAATCAATCGTGTATTAATTTAGGCCATAACAACGCTGGCGTTGAGTCGTCTCTTCACAGGCGTGGAGTCGTGGTGGATACAGGTGGATATGTACTATGAATATAATATAATATACAGATGGCTATTACTATAAACAGAATTTTACAGATAGAGGTATACAATGATATGTTAGGCTAAAATGAGGAATATGGCAGTGGATTAAGGTAGTGCAATAAATTATGGACAGAAGCTATCCGAAAAAAAAAGTGTAAAAGTGCAGTGGAAAGTGATTGCATATTACAGTTAGAAGTACGGTGCAAAATACAAATGTAAACAGTTGGTACTGTAAATAACAGTCGGCAGTGCAAATGAGCATAATACAGTTAAGGTATGGTAGTGCAAAATGAATAAGTAAACAGTTGTGACTGTAATAAACAGTCGGTAGTGCAAATAACAAAGTGAAGGCGGATGTGAGGTAGGAGAGTTATCAGTATATGAGGGGAGTGGATCAGCGGAGGTTTGAGTTCAGTAAAGAGACAGCTCTGGGGAAAAAACTGTTCTTTAGTCTGCTGGTCCTGGTCCGGTGGATCCTGAAACGCCTGCCGGAGGGCAGGAGAGAAAACAGTCTGTGGGCTGGGTGAGAGGAGTCTTTGAGGATGCTGCGAGCTCGATGCAGACAGCGTTTCCTCTGGATGTGCTCGATGGCAGGTAGTGGAGTCCCTGTGATGCGCTGGGCAGTTTTCACCACCCGCTGCAGTGCCTTGCGCTCCGCAACAGAGCAGCTCCCATACCACACTGCCACACAGTTGGTCAGGATGCTTTCTATTGCGCAGCGATAGAAGTTCACCAGGATAGCCGAGGAGAGCTGATTCTTCCTCAGTGTCCTCAGGAAGAAGAGGCGCTGGTGAGCCTTCTTGACCAGGCTGGAGGTGTTGGTCGTCCACGACATGTCCGCCGAGATGTGGATCCCCAGGAACTTGAAACTGGAGACACGTTCAACAGCCATTCCATTGATGTGGATGGTGTCGTGTGTGCCTCTTGACTCCTTCCTGAAGTCCACGATGAGCTCCTTCGTTTTGGTGGTGTTGAGGAGCAGGTTATTTTCGGTGCACCATGTGGCCAGGTGCTGGATCTCCTCCCTATAGGCAGTCTCATCGTTGTTGCTGATGAGACCAATCTCCGTTGTGTCGTCCGCAAACTTGACGATAGAATTAGATCCATACACAGGCTTGCAGTCGGTCCAGTCCAGTCCAGTCCAGGGGATGGGCAAATATTTGAGTTTAATCTCAGAACACGAACGAAGAGTTCAGTTCAGAGTTGCAGTTCAGAAGCGTTCAGAGTTTCCAGTTCACGTCACAACCAGTTCGGTTCGAGCTGGTTTGCGGCCTGTTCGCAGTTCAGAGATTAGCTAAGTCCTAGCAGTTTGACCAGAGTGAGTTCTGAACGGAGAGCTCCCAGGAGACGATCTGACGATCGTGACAGACCAAGATCAGAGAAAATGGGTTCACAACGATTTCATTCAGGCCATCTGCTTTTCTCTCACTTTCCTTTCTTTTACTTAAAGTTTATTTTATTTCCGTTAAGTCTCGGGTTCTGTTAAGTTTCGCCGCAAAAGTCTCTCAACAACGGGTTTCTAACAGCGCGCTCCAACTTCAAACAACGCCCACAAGACTTTCATCCAGCCGCCAACACGCCACGTGATTGGCTTCCCCAGACGTCGACCAGACCTTCAGCGAATCAAAGATCCGGGAAAACCCCTGTCCAGCCAGGAGAAGGGATCCCCTTGTCAGAGGACACACGAGCATAAATGCAAGTAATGCCTCTTGATTCCGAGCTGAACTGGTGCATTAGATCAAATGTAATAACCCTGCCTAAGAAACGATAGGAGGTTAAATTACTGATCAATGGTTTCTTCAGGTCACGTTTCATAAATGCATAGATTGCTTAGGATTTCATAATTTCTCTCTCTTAGAACTTATTCTTTCCTCACCTTCTTCCTTTCTGCAACGTGTGAATGTGCGAGTGCGTGTGTTTATGTTAGATATTAGTTTGATGTGTTAGATTAATCAATAAAGTTCCGTTTGTATTCAAAGATAACTGTTCTTGTGTTATGTGCTTATCAATTTAATGTCTTGAACTGCCGATCTAAGTTACCTGGCTGTTAAATAGTGTTTCACTATTGTTCGGATATTGATATCCACTGCAGAGTTGATATCTACGGCCCGTTCAAATGAACGCTAGAAGAGTAATTTGCTCGGCTGTAAAATAGACTCTCAAAATTCCCTATGAATTCATTAATTCATTCATTTGAGCTAAATATACATGTTTCCCTTTAACAGAGCCCCCTTTAAGTTCTTACATATCGGCGGACAAATAAGTTAAGGTGTAAACATTAATTTTGAATTATTTATAAATTATAGTGTCATTTGAGTCTCTTTCATTTTAATTCAGTTCCCCGTTGAGTTATTATTTTATCTGACTCATAGTCGCTACACCCATTTGGAGTCGCTATCCAAATAACAAATCCAGGCACTAGTTTTACCATATTCCGTTTTACAATGTATATCCAAATTGTACCATAACTGGTTTTCAGGTTTATTACTCAAAAACTTATTTTTTGTCAAATATGGGCAATTTTTTCTGTTTTCACACAATGCAATTGGTAAAACCTTTTTCTCACATGTCACCCAGTCTAATTCTGCATAGGCTGGTTTGGGTTTATTTTTAAACACCCCCAAAATTAATACATGTGGCTTCAGCCCTATTGGCCAATAACTTTTCTTTACTGGGTTGCTCAAATCTGCATTATTCCATGTATTCTTAGTTATTTTAACTCTAGTAGCAGATCTAACTTTTCGTTTTTTGTTTGCTCTAATTACGCTGTCATTTTTTATTTCCATTGGTATGGCTCTTTCCATGCCACTTTTGTAACAATGACAGGCTCAGGATGCAAGTGCAAAACGCTCTTTATTAAATGACAAGGTTCGCGGTCAAAACCGGCAGTCCACACACACACACACACACACAGGTGGTCAGACAGACACAAGCTGGATGGTATGGTGACGCAGGGACTTCGGTGGACAGACGGTGATCATGCTCAATCCAGGTGTGGTGAATCCTCGTGAAGGTGCCCGTAATCCCAGTGCTGAGTGGAGAATCCAGAACGAACACGACGAAGAACATGGAACCAGGAACCAGACGACAGCGAGGGACAACCAGGGCAGGAACACACACCGGGGATACCACAACGATCTGACAACATGAGACACCAGTCACTGCACATATAAAGACACAAACAATTTGAAACCAGCTGGCGCTGCTGATCAGCAGTGATCAGTGACCACGCCCACAGACACAACACGAGACGAGAGAGAGACAGCAGATTCATGAACCGTGAAATTACCCTCTCCTCTAGGAATGTCTCCTGACATTCCCAGACTGACTTACCTGTCGATTGTAATCATCGATCAGGGAGTGATCCAGAATGTCTCTAGCAGGAACCCAACTTCTCTCCTCCGGACCGTAACCTTCCCAGTCCACCAAGTATTGAAATCCGCGTCCCCTCCTTCTCGAATCCAGAATACGGTTAACCGAATAAGTGGGTTCCCCGTCTACGAGACGCGGCGGGGGAGGAACCGGGACCGGGGGAAGTAATGTGTGCATGAAACATGGGCTTAATTTTAGATACATGGAAGGCAGGATGAATTCTCCTGTACGCAGGAGGAAGTTTGAGTCGGACTGCCACCGGACTAATGATCTTGGTGACAGGAAACGGGCCAATAAATTTAGGAGCAAGCTTATTAGACACGGATCGGAGAGGAATGTTCTTAGTAGAAAGCCACACTTTTTGACCAACGACGTATACGGGAGGCTTCGACCGGTGACGATCGGCTTTAGCCTTGGTGCGCGCCCCTACCTGGAGAAGAGTCTCTCGGGCTCTGCTCCAGGTGTGACGGCACCTCTGGATGAAGGCGTGAGCGGAGGGGACCGCGACCTCGGATTCCAAACTGGGAAAAACTGGTGGCTGGTAACCTAGACTACATTCAAACGGAGAGAGGCCCGTGGATGACACTGGCAACGAATTGTGAGCGTACTCCACTATTGAGAGTTGCTGACTCCTGGAGGAAGGATTCCTGGAAACCAAACATCGCAACACTCTCTCCAAGTCTTGGTTGGCTCTCTCGGTTTGTCCATTGCTTTGAGGATGAAACCCCGAAGATAAACTGACACTCGCCCCCAGAAGTCTACAAAACTCTTGCCTAAATTTGGACACAAATTGGGGACCCCTGTCAGACACCACGTCCATCGGGAGGCCATGTAATCGAAAGACGTGATCAATGGCAGTAACCGCTGTCTCCTTAGCTGAGGGTAATTTGGGTAAAGGAATAAAATAAGCCGCCTTCGAGAACCGGTCCACAACGGTCAAAACGACCGTCTTGCCCTGGGAGGGCGGAAATAAAATCTAGAGCGATATGGGACCAGGGTCTCGAAGGGACTGACAGCGATTGCAATAACCCATCCGGAGGACGATTGGAAGTTTTACCAGTGGCACAAACCGAGCAAGCCAAGACAAAATTGCGGATGTCGCGAGCCATAAGTGGCCACCAGAATCGTTGTCTTACCAAATAACTGGTGCGGTGCACCCCTGGGTGGCAAGCTATGCTGGAACAATGTCCCCACTGAATAACGTCGGACCGATTTCCCTCTGGCACAAACAAACGATTCAGTGGGCAATCGGGCGGAGGCGTTACCCCTTCTAAGGCTGATATAACCTTCGATTCGATCTCCCACCTAAGAGTGGAGACAAAAAGGGTCTCGGGTAAAATACACTCGGGAGTAGACGGGCATTCGGATTGGTCAAAAATTTGAGATAAAGAATCGGATTTGATGTTTTTGGAACCCGGGCGGTACGAGAGTGAGAAGTCAAAACATCAGAAAAAAAGTGCCCACCGAGCCTGCCTAGAGTTGAGTCTTTTTGCGGTTCTGATATATTCTAAGTTCTTGTGGCCGGTCCAAACAATGAAAGGTACCCCTGACCCTTCCAACCAGTGACGCTACTCCTCCAGCGCTAACTTGACAGCCAACAACTCTCTGTTACCAATGTCATAGTTACGTTTGGCAGGTGATAAACGATGAGACAAAAACGTGCAGGGATGCATCTTGTCGTCTGTGGAAGAACGTTGGGAGAGAACTGCTCCTACCCCCACCTCTGATGCGTCGACCTCCACCACGAACTGACGTGATGGATCAGGTGCAACGAGAATGGGAGCCGAAACGAAGCAGCTTTTGAGTTTGACGAATACAGCATCAGCTGTATCGGACCACCTGAACGTCGTTCTGGGGGAGGTCAAGGCAGTCAGAGGCGCGGCTAGTTGGCTGTAGTTGCGAATGAAACGCCGATAAAAATTGGCAAATCCCAGAAACCTCTGTAGGGCCTTACGTGAATCCGGACTTGGCCAATCTATCACAGCCTTAACCTTGTCAGGATCCATACGCACTCCCTCAAACGAGACGATGTACCCTAGAAAAGGAACAGACTGTGCATGAAAAACGCATTTCTCCGCCTTGACAAAAAGCCCATTCGCTAACAACCTCTGAAGCACTCGTCTGACATGCTGAACGTGATCCTGGAGAGAAGATGAAAAAATCAATATGTCGTCCAGGTAGACATATATGAACTGGTCGACGATATCTCTCAGCACGTCATTGATGAATGCCTGGAAGACCGCTGGGGAGTTGGACAGCCCGAACGGCATGACCAAGTATTCAAAGTGCCCCCTAGGGGTATTAAATGCGGTCTTCCATTCATCACCCTTCCTTATGCGAACCAAATGATAAGCGTTACGTAAATCCAATTTTGTGAAGACGGATGCTCCCTGTAATCGCTCGAAAGCTGAAGACATCAGCGGCAAAGGATAAGTATTCTTTACCGTGATGTTGTTCAGCCCCCGGTAATCAATACACGGTCGCAGAGAGCCATCCTTCTTCCCCACAAAAAAGAACCCCGCCCCCGCTGGAGATGAGGAAGGGCGAATGAATTAGGATGCTAGCGAATCAGAAATATATTTCTCCATAGCCTCCCTCTCTGGAACAGAAAGTGAATATAATTTGCCCTTAGGCGGAGACTCACCCGGTACTAAGTCTATAGCACAGTCATAGGGACGATGCGGAGGAAGAGAAGTAGCACGAGACTTACTGAACACTCTCCTCAGGTCCTGGTACTCCACGGGCACGTTAGATAAATCCACTGCCTCCTCCTGGAAAACAGAGACAGGAACAGACGAACAAGCAGACACTAAACAAGACTCATGACACAAACTACTCCACTCAGACACAGTGTTGTGGCCCCAATCGACTCTGGGGTTATGCTTGGTGAGCCACGGATGTCCAAGAACAACGGGTGCCAAAGGTGAGTTCATGAGAAAAAATGTGATGGTCTCTGTATGATTGCCGGATGTGATGAGAGTGATGGAGTCAGTAATGTGAGAAATGTTGGGTAGTGCTTGGCCATTGAGAGCGTTGACGGAGATGTGGCGTGTAAGTGGAAAGAAAGGAATCTGAAGTCTTTGAGCCAGTTTAAAGTCCATAAAATTACCCTCAGCCCCTGAGTCCAGTAATGCCTTGGTGTAGTGCATGTGTACTGCCCACCTTAGTCTTACTGGGAGGAGTGTGGATGATGAGGTCTTCTCAGCGGAGATCCCACCCGATAGTAGCCTCAATGTTACTACCGGGCTTGATCTTTTACCGGGCAGGAGTGGATGAAGTGGCCCGCCTTGCCGCAGTACAGGCAAAGTCCTTGGGATCTCCGCTTCTCTCTCTCCTCCCGGGAAAGCCGAGCTCTCCCCACCTGCATGGGCTCGTGATCGGCGACGGGGCTGACTGTGTCCCCTCTGCCGGGGCGGGATTCCTCCACGCCACGAAACTGGTGATTCTGCTGGAATCGGCCCATTCTGCTCAACCGAGCGTCGACTCTTAGCGCCAGTTCAATGAGTCCATTCAAGCTGGTTCGAAGGTCCAACATATAAATCTCTTTTTGGACACGGTCAGCCAACCCATGCAGGAATCTGTCCCACTGCGCCTCCTCGTTCCAACGGTACTCTGCGGCCAGGGTGCGGAACTGGATGGAATATTCCGACACCGAGCGCTCTCCCTGGCGGAGATCGGCGAGTAACCTGGCCGCCTCCTTACCCGCCGCCGCACGATCGAAAACCTCTTCATCTCCGCGGAGAGTGCCTGGAACGAGGCGCAGCATGGGTCTTGACTTTCCCACACCGCCGTTCCCCAAAGAGCCGTTTCTGCCCCCCAACTTGCAATTTCTCTGCAACCTGGTAGGTCTACGACTATCTTTTTTAATCTGGCTAACATTTTTGTTTCAGTCCAGCCTTCTCTAGCCTTTTCAGATAAATATGGCCACAATCCTGTGGTTTTTACAATCTCTACCTCTTTCCTAAATTCGGCTTCCTCATCTATTCCAATTACTTGCGAATTATGATCTTTTAATGTTTCCAATCTTAGAGATAATCCGGTTTGATACTTAATCATTTGTTCAATCAGGCTTTTTGTGACATTCAGCGTTTCCCCCAATTCAGCTACCATTCTAGCTTTAGTCATATTATTATTGCCTGCGCCAGGAAATCTCATAAGTAGTAATATGATTCACCATGTGTCAAAAATGATTGATTGCGTTGACCTTTGACCTTTAGGGGCGGGCCTTCCGGTATGTGTGTGTGAGGGGATTAACCTTTGACCTTTATGGCAGGTGTCATTCCGGTATGTGTGTAAGGGGATTAACCTTTGACCCTATCTATCATCGCTAATGTTTTTTTTTTTGACTTACCCTATGTTAAATCATGATGTGTGTGTGTTTGATTTTGACAGTTAGTTTTTGAGCTACGGCTTACCCTATGTGTGTGTGTGTGTGTGTGTGTGTGTGTGTGTGTGTGTGTGTGTGTGTGTGTGTGTGTGTGTGTGTGTGTGTGTGTGTGCTTTGCCGTCATGTTATAGGAGCGTGTCCGCATTCCAGACATTATGTGTGTGAGCTTTGCCGTCATTTTATAAGAGCGTGTCCCCATTCCAGAAACTACGTTTCCAACATTTATCATTTCCCAAATCTGCACCATTCATAGCAGAAACTTTTATCACAGTCTACAACACAGTCTACAACAGTGACATAAAAACAATAGTTAAAGAATAGTTTAACTGAACCGGCTTTAGAAAAATCATCCGGCATAGAGATAGAGATGAAGAAAACATACAGCTTTAGAAACAACGCAATGTATGAAACGGATTCACAAAAAATCAACTTACATGTTTAGAAATCATTCCCCCTCTTTTCACACAGCTGCGTTCGTCTTGAACGGTCATATTGCCTCTCAAAAAACAAGGGGCCGCGCGCCTGTGTGTGTGTGTGTGTGTGTGTGTGTGTGTGTGTGTGTGTGTGTGTGTGTGTGTGTCTGTGTGTGCGCGCCCCTCCTCTGACATCTTCCCTCGCATTCCATAGCACTGTGAAAGGCAGGATAATATTTCAAGCAAAAGTTGAAAAAACATTAAAGTATAGATGAAATGCTTATAAAATAAACATCTTACTAATTTAGGTAAAGTTGAAAAAATATTCTTTAAAAGGTATATAAATGAAATGCTTATAAAATAATCATCTTGATACAGAATCTACTGAACCAGCCATTTCAGTTTAAATAAAATGGAGTCACACAAAATTGCAATCAGTGTTTAGAGAGAGATGAGGAAAGACATGCGGCTTATGAATGGTTGACAAAAATCTGCAACGAGTTAAATGTTTTGATCATTTGAAAATTTGCAGTGTTTACATCAAATAAAAATCATCTTACAATCTTTAAGTCTTGACGGTCTCTTGCCGTCCATATATACTATGACCTGTTTTTATTTTTTATTTTCCTGAAGTTCCTCTCACTAGCGTTTGACGGTCTTTGACCCATAGGGTCCTCCTAACTCACATCTCTATCTCTCTCAAAGCGGGGTGTTACAGGGCGCAGGGGACCCGTGTGTGCGCCCGTTTAAGCTCCTGTTGTTTTTTTAAGGACGTTCACGCGCAATAAATTACTACCAGCAATGAGGCGACCTACCATCAATTCAATTGAATTCAATTCAAATTTATTTGTATAGCGCTTTTCACAATACACATTGTTTCAAAGCAGCTTTACAGAAAGTGCATTTCATAGATGTACAGTAAAAATGTTAGAAAGACAATGTTAAAGAATAATGTTCGAAAAAGTTAATCAATCGTGTATTAATTTAGGCCATAACAACGCTGGCGTTGAGTCGTCTCTTCACAGGCGTGGAGTCGTCTCATCACAGGTGTCGGGGCATCCGAAGTCTCCATGAGAGGCTGGATACAAACTGGAGCTGATGAACTATTTACCTCGGGACTAGTGTCCCGAGATAACAACAGAAAAGCAGATGGGAAATGATTAGCGTAGCTGCTGTTCAGAATATTATATTAATGCTTTTGATCTGATTTAACTGTAGTATAAAAAGATAATTATAATGTGAATGCTTGGCTAAAGAGATGCGTCTTTAATCTAGTTTTAAACTGGGACAGCGAGTCTGAACCTCGAACAATATCAGGAAGACTATTCCAGAGTTTAGGAGCTAAATGTGAAAAAGCCCTCCCTCCTTTAGTGGACTTAGATATCCTAGGAATGACCAGAAGCCTAGAGTTTAGTGATCTTAAAGAGCGCGATGGATTGTAGGGCGATAGAAGATCCGTTAGATACACTGGAGCTAAACCATTTAGGGCTTTATAGGTTAGTAGCAATAGTTTGTAATTGATACGGAACTTCACAGGTAACCAGTGTAGAGATTATAAAATTGGTGTTATATGATCATATTTTCTTGACCTAGTAAGAACTCTAGCAGCCGCGTTTTGGACTAACTGTTGTTTGTTTATTGAGGATGCAGGACAACCAGCTAATAAAGCATTACAGTAATCTAATCTCGAGGTCATGAATGCATGAACTAACTTTTCTGCATCAGAAATAGATAGCATGTTACGTAGCTTAGCAATGTTTCTAAGATGGAAAAATGCCGTTCTTGTAACATATGAAATATGATTTTCGAATGTCAGGTTGCGGTCTAATATAACACCCAGGTCTTTTACTGTAGTGGATAAAGTGACAGGACATCCTTCCAAGGTAAAATTGTATTGCGAGAGGTTTTGTGGGCAGTTTTTTGGACCAATAAGTAACACCTCCGTTTTATCTGAATTTAATAGCAGAAAATTACACGTCATCCAGTATTTAATATCTTCAACACACGCTGTCAGTTTAGATAATTTTGCGTTTTCATCCGGTCGTGATGAAATATATAATTGAGTGTCATCAGCATAACAGTGGAAATTAATTCCATGTTTTCTTATAATATTACCAAGTGGCAGCATATATATAGAGAATAGCAGAGGGCCTAACACGGATCCTTGCGGCACCCCATAGTCTACTGATGTTATCTTTGATTTTTCCCCATTTAGACAGACAAAGTGGTAGCGGTCTGATAAGTACGATCTAAACCAGTTTAATGCCTGTCCCTGAACACCAGTATAATTTTGAAGTCGATCTAAGAGTAGTTTATGATCTATAGTATCAAACGCAGCACTAAGATCGAGTAGAACTAGTATTGAGATACAGCCTTGGTCAGAAGCTAGAAGTAAATCATTTGTGATTTTAACGAGTGCAGTTTCTGTGCTATGATGCGGCCTGAATCCTGATTGAAATTTTTCATAGATATCATTTTCTTGCAAGAAAGCGCACAATTGAGCAGACACAACTTTTTCTAGTATTTTAGACATAAATGGAAGATTTGAAATTGGTCTGTAATTTGCTAGGTTATTATGATCTAATTGTGGCTTCTTAATGAGAGGTTTTATGACTGCCAACTTGAATATTCTTGGAACATGACCTAAAGATAAAGATGAGTTAATAATATTGAGAAGAGGCTCTTCCACTACAGGTAACAATTCTTTCAGTAGTTTAGTGGGTATTGGATCTAATAAACATGTTGTTGGTTTAGATGCAATGATAAGTTTGTTTAGCTCTTCCTGTCCTATAGTTGTAAAGCGGTGTAGTAGTTCTTGACGGGCGATAGTTGCGGTTGAATCATAAGACATCATTAAAGATTGTACATTTACAATTTTGTTTCTGATGCTTTCTATTTTTTCAGTGAAGAAGTTCATAAAATCATTACTACTAAACTGTAACAGAATATTTTGCTCAGGCGATGTTTGTTTATTTGTTAGTCTAGCCACGATGTTAAATAAAAACCTTGGGTTATTTTGATTATTTTCTATTATTTTGCGGAGATGCTCAGCCCTGGCTGCTTTTAGGGCCTTTTTATAACGTGACATACTATCTTTCCACGCGATTCTAAAGACCTCTAAATTTGTTTGTTTCCATTTACGCTCCAAGTTACGAGTTTCTCTCTTGATAACATGTGTAGCACTGTTGTACCATGGTGCTTTAGTTTTCTCTCTAACCTTTTTTAATCTAATTGGTGCAACAATTTCTAATGTGCTAGATAAAATCGTGCTCATACTGCTAGCCATTTCCTCTAGTTCATCTGTTTGTTTGGGTTCACTGAGCAGCTGAGCCAGATCAGGTAAGCTATTTGAGAATCTATCTATAGTGGTTGGAAGGATTGTTCTGCCTGGTCGATAACGTGGCGCAACATGACAGATTTCAGCAGTACGCAGTATGCAAGTTACCATGTAATGGTCAGTGACATCATCACTTTGCGGTATAATATCTATATCGGTTGGGTTGGTTCCATGTGATATAATTAAATCTAGTGTGTGATTAAGACGATGAGTGGGACCAGTGACGTTTTGCTTAACCCCAAAGGAGTTTAATAGATCTGTAAATGCAGCCCCTAATGCATCATTTGTGTTATCTACGTGTATGTTAAAATCTCCAACAATTAATGCTTTATCGACGTTGACCAATAGATCTGAGAGAAAGTCTGCAAACTCTTTTAAGAAATCAGCATAGGGCCCTGGAGGTCTATACACAGTAGCCAAGGCTAGAGATAATACGGATTTCTTTCTTACATTTAAGAGCGTAACATTTAGCACTAGTACTTCAAACGAATTAAACCTGTGACCTGTTTTCTGAGTAACATTAAGAATATCTCTATAGATTGTTGCAACACCCCCGCCACGACCAATCAGACGGGGCTCATGCTTATAACAGTATCCTGGCGGAGTAGACTCATTTAGACCGAAATAATCATTTGGCTTAAGCCAGGTTTCAGTAAGGCAAAGTACATCGAAACTATTATCTGTGACCATTTCATTTACAATAACCGCCTTAGGTGTGAGCGATCTAATGTTTAGAAGACCTAGTTTTAGAAATTGTTTTTGTTCACTAATATTGAGATTTTCTGGTTTAATCACAATTAGATTTTTCCTAGATCCTACAGTAGATTTAATGTTTGACCTCACTAAACGAGGAATAGACACAGTTTCTATATAATGTTCTACACAGTTATGTTCAGACACAGTTTCTATATAATGTTCTACATTGGTACTTATGTCAATTAAGTTTGGACAGCATTGTTTTTGTTCACTAATATTGAGATTTTCTGGTTTAATCACAATTAGATTTTTCCTAGATCTTACAGTAGATTTAATGTTTGACCTCACTAAACGAGGAATAGACACAGTTTCTATATAATGTTCTACACAGTTATGTTCAGACACAGTTTCTATATAATGTTCTACATTGGTACTTATGTCAGTTAAGTTAGGACAGCAAATACTGTGATTTGGACTTTGACTTACTAGTCATATGGTGGTGTGCAGCGCTCTGGAGATGTTGTCCGACAGAAGAGCCGCTCCGATTCTGCTGGGGTGAAGGCCATCAGGACGGAAGAGCCTAGGTCGCTCCCAAAACAGATTCCAATTATTTACAAAGAGCAGCTTCTGTTCATTACACCATGACATTAACCATTCATTTAGAGCAAATAATCTACTGAACTTTTCATGTCCTAGTCGGTACGTGGGAAGAGGTCCAGACACGATGATCGATGCTTCAGGCGATGTTCTGCGCATCGTCTCGATCAGGCTCCTGTAGTCCTTCTTCAGAACCTCCGTCTGCCGCAGCCTGGTGTCGTTCGTTCCCGCGTGCAGCACGACAGCTCCGATGCGCTCGTCACCGTTCAGGATCTCGGGAACCTGCGCAGCGACATCGAGAACACGAGCACCAGGAAAGCAGTGAGTGATAACCTTGCCTTTACCTGAGGTAGCGTGGACATGTCGGACGATGGAAGTACCGATGACCACAGCGTCGCGTTCCGTCTCGCGAAGAGGGGAGAAGCGGTTCCGGGTGGAGATCTCGAAGACCAGGAGGGGCGGAGAGGTCCTAGCTCTGGTCCTGGCTCGCGTCTTCCGCTGTGGAAGCACCCAGGGTCGTGTCGGCGCCGGAGTGAACGAAACCAGGGATGATGATCGCGTCCTGGGTGCTTTGGTCCTGTGCAGAGAAACACACGGAGTAGACGAGGTCGGAGTCAAGAGGTTACTAACCGCATCGGCGCGTGATGTTTCAAGCGCTGATCGTCGCTCTCTCAGCACGGCTCGTCTCTCTAGTAGATCGTCTCTATCTAGTAATCTGCTTCTCCAACGACTCCAACTCTAACTGCACCGAATGCAGCTCGAACGTGTCCTCGCCTGCACTCAAAGGTAACATTAGACACACATCCGAGTTATTCGTCATTGTAGCAGATGTGCTGCGATGACGAATTGTCGGTTTCAGTGGTGACCGGTGTAAATAAGTTACCATGCGTGCAATGCTAGCGGGCTACCGGTGTAAATAAGCTACCACGCGTGCAATGCTAGCGGGCTACGGTTAGTAGCGGAAGTTTGGATATAAGTAGTGATATCAAAGCAATCCGATTGTTTTTTATAGAGAATCGTATCGGAGATATATTCACACGCTGTAAATAATAGAAAATAATCGTTTGTAAGCGAGTGATAAGGAGAAAATCAAGGATTATGAATCAATTTGACGGAGCTCTAACATCAACAACGCGCTCACAACCCGCGCATGACGAATGGCGAAGCCATCGACCTCGTACAGAGCCATGCGCTTCCATTTCATAAAAAAATGTTGAATTGGCTCAACTACAAAAGATTTGTTACAGAATAGTTACATCTCTCCAGAAAACAAATAATGTCAAGTTGACTCAACTAAACGTTGTTGTTTTTTGTTATTTACAAAAGTTGAGACAACAAGAAAAAGCTAGAGGAAATTAGCACTAAAATATTTTTACAGTGTGGGGCAAAACAGTGGCCTTGGACCTTCTTGCACAAACCGACCCATAACAAGCGGTCCACAACACGTCAAGTCCCCTTCATTTATAAACGCTTTCACAACACAGATTGCTTTAAAGCAGCTTTACAGTGAAAATACAAAATAGGACATTCATTTTGCTTTTGAAGAACAGTTTTTCATCTCACCATAAACTCACCAGCTCATTAAAGCAATTTTAAACACCACTTACTAACATAACAATATAGATGCTATTTATACAGAAACATGAATGCTATTTTTATTGAAAATGCTTATCATTAACATTAATGAATGACAGGCATACTTCTTTAGGTTATAATTCCATACACATGTGTGTGTTTAGTTTTTGTTTTGTTTTACAGATTTTGAAATCTTTTCCATACAGTGAAGTTTAATATCACTAAAGTTGAATACCTACGATGAGATCAGTCCATATAATCTGGTCTAAGACTTGCTATGTAGTGCAGAATGTGGAGTGTTTATGGTGCCGTTCTGGTGGTTATATGTCATTTCAGGAGCTTGACATCTGTCATTTTATGGAATAGAGCTCCGATTGTTTAAAAATTATATTGGTCCTGATTATTAATGAAAAATACAGCATATGAGAATGATTAGTGAAGGGTCATGTGACACTGAAGACTGGAGTAATGATGGTAAATTCAGCTTTGATCCCAGGAATAAATGACACTTTACTATATATTCACAGCAACTATTAGAAATTGTATTAATGTTTCTTAATATTGTGTTTTTACTGTATTTTAATTAAATACATTCAGCCTTCTCCTTTCAAAAACATTAAAAAAGTCTTGAAAAAAAAAAAAATGAATTTATGATGTTCACTTTATTCAAGCAATTCCTCTTGATTTAACACCCTTATATCAGGTTCAAATGTAATTGCTTCATGTTAAACTGACTTAAAACTGTTTGGTTTTCATTTTGATAACATGTTTCAATCAAGTAACCCAATCAAACGAGACTTTCACTCCCCATCATGCTTTGCAAAGGGGCTGAATTCGGAGAGTAAATGTTTTAAATAAAGTGCTATTTTATGCATTTTTAACCAGATGAGAAATGGAGAGACTTTTTAATGCTTAATGTTATGTTGGTATTTAAAAGTTTGTGTTATGTTTGGAGGTTATTGTGGTGAAGTGTAGAGCGTGTGCTTGGGCTGAGGATCTGCTAATAACAATTAAAGCTGTTTCAATAAGAACAAACAACTACTTTGGGCACGCCACGTATGTGACAAAACCATCTTCTGGCTAGCCGATAAGATCTAAGGTGTTGTAAATGTTGTAAACATAGTACTTCACTAAATAAAAATAATCAATACAACTGTATTATTTGTTATGTTTTTATATTCATTTTACAATAATTAAATTGAATAGTTTGGACAAAATTAGGAATGTTAACCTGATTTAAGTAAATGGCATTGAATTAATCTTATGTAAAAAACTTAAGTTTACTGAAATCAACAATGTTAATTAAATCCAACATAACCCAATTACGTGGAACCTGCTGACATAAAATTAGAGTAAATCAAACGTATCATTTTTTTGTGTGTGTAAAATAATGCATGTGAACTAACTAGTAAATTATATCCTATATGTATTTTAGTATATGACCCGTTCCTTCATGGGACACTTGAATATGAAAGTTGACAGTTTTACCATGTTTTAGTGAAAATAATATTTTGAGTTTTATGAATCACTTTCGAACGACAGTCTTTAGCTGAAGACTACTCTTTGAGCACGGTCAAACAAAATACAACATAAGAAAATTAAACTATGATGTTCTTTCAGATCGTCTTTCTGGTCTATTTAAGAAGTGGTCACAAGCTAAGACACATTTCTGTTACATTTACAACTTTTGCGCTTAAAACACACCCGTCTATTACAGTTAGTTACAACATTTGACATTTGAGAATGATGTGGTGGTACCACTTTTTTTATAATATGCGAACTTCAATAAAAAGTAACCTTGATAAGTAGTCATTCTAAGTAAAATGTTAGATGATTCAGGCTGTTTTATTTTCCCCACGCTCCAATACTATCTTTTAGGCATCTGCCTTTTAGGTTTGTTCCATGAAACGGGGACAAAAACAACATTACAATGTGTCGTCATGGTTGTCTCAATAATTATTCGATAACCGGTAGAATTGTTTAACATCTCTTAATTTTTTACAATTTTCAACTTAAATAATAGTTTTTAGTCATTAACAAAGGTGTCACGCATGATATCTTATATATGATTATGATATTGTTACATGTTCTGGGTTGTTGGTACCTGTAGGCGGTAAAACTTAGCAGTAAATGAGAGACGTGATTAGGTTGTTACTCAAACGGTCCTCTGTGACGTCTTTTAATAAAACATTTCAGCGTCATCAAGGCAAACTCATTAACGCTATGCAGTGAAATAAATATAAACATGCAAAACTTTATGGTAATGAATAGGCAAGAATGAATATCTTGACGTTATCAACATTTAGGGGTGCTGTACTCGTCCTCATGCGCTTATTATTTTTTGCTTAAAAAGTTTAATTGATTTTGTTCAAGTTTTTTCTGAAACAGTGTTTTACCATTTTATTTTTTAAAACATCACCATTCTTCTTTGTGCGTAATTGTAATTATGTGCATGTTTGTTATCCCCTTTCCACTAAATTCCAACATTTAGCTGTAATGCTAGCGACCATTTGATGTTCTACACATCTCTTGGTTCGTATACAGCATTTGGTTGATTTAATCAGATGATGCATTAAACCACCGTATTCATCATTTACATAAAACTACCTTAAATGTTTTTGGATGGCTGTATAGAATGGTCAGACACAATCATAACATGAAGTTAAGTGATTCAGCATTTTATTTCAACAGTGTATTGTTGAATATACTAACATTAATTGAAGTATTGAAGAAAATGATAAAATGGCATTACATACATAAAGTAAAACATTAATAATGACATTACAGATGATCTAGCCAGAAAAGAAAATCTCTGCAGACTATCATGTTTTTCTCTAGTATGTAGTTGACCAGCCTTTCAACCATTTCATTAATGTCAGTTTTCTCATTTTTTGACACCAGTGATACACATAGATCTGATACATATGTACACATACAGAGTACTTCGGTAACTCCTAACTCATCGCTACAATCACACATCACATCCAGAACCTTTCTGAGGATTACATAGATAGGTTCTTTGCTCTTAAACAAGCTTGTCACATCAGGCAATGAATTTGTCAGGTCTCTTATGACGTCCATTTCATTTTTGAGATTTGTTACACGTTTGTTACCCCCCGCACAATCATTATTTGAACCACATGCGTCGTCGATGATTTTACGCATCAAGCCAACCATCTGACCTCTAAAATTATCTTTAAACATGCCGCCTAACATGGCTTTAACATGGCACTCCTTCCCCACGGTGCATTCGTGCACGGCATCGCCAGAACCCAACGAGCAGTCGCTCCCCATCAGCTTTTGCATAGCCATTTCAGAAATCCACCGTGTTGAAGACGTCTTCTTCAGAATCCTAATTAACAGATTCTGGTTAATAGTCTAATATGTCTAATAGTTCCTGGAATCTCCGGTGAGTCCTTTGTCCACAATTGTCCAGGCCTTGTGGGTTAGCGTTCTGAAGTTTGGGTCTGATCCCTCAAAATGCGAGTAGAAGAAGCGAGCTATTTGACAGGCTCAGACAAACAGGAATGTTGACTTTGGAGGTCAATATAACAGCCAAACAATCTTCCTTCAACTTTTGACATGGCAGTAGCACAGAAATCTGTGCTGATGTAGTCGTCAAACCTAGGTTAGTAGAGCTAGATCCCTTTGGTTAGGAACCCAGATTGCTTGCGATAACTGAGCACTGTGTGTAGAGTTTATCAGGACTGCCATTTTGGGAACTTCCCTTACCCCCCATGTTGTGAGGGGTATGGGGGTTGTCGTCAGGAAGTCATAAAAGCTAAGTAAAACTACACTCTTTTTAAAACCGCTAACAAGTATTTACCAATACTTAAAGTACTTTTTCTAAACTCTTAACGCTGCAACACACCTACATCATAGCTAAACTTCTGCCCCAAACCATATTTTGTTAAATACAAAATCTACCTTTTAAAATATAACTATTGTAATCAAAACAGATTAAACCCGATTCAAAATTGAATCATTCTGTCAAACTCTAGAACTAATTTCTATCCAACATGAACATAGTGCACAATGACAAATAACAATTGATGGTATTATGAAAACTGCATTACTGTCAAGTTTCTACCTGCAGACAATATGCATTCCATTGATATATATATATATAATAGTAAATATTAATATACAATTTTGTTGAATGTGTCCTATTTAGTATTGACTCGTTCACTTTTAGATAGTATGTTGCCAAGAATGTACATATTTTTTCTTCTCTCCTCTATCTCTCCTTCCACCCATTGTCCTGATCCTACTACTCCTCTCCTCCATCTACTCCTCTCCCTCCACTCCACTGTACACTGTAAAACTTATATGATCAATAAGTTATGACAGCAAATGTTTTTACATTGCTTTAACTAAGCAGAATAACTTAAACAATTTTCAACTTTTTATAAATTACACTAGATTTTTATTTTAAAGTACTTGAATATTTAAAGCAATAGAGTCCTATTTTACGGTAAGTTCAAGTAATGGAAATAACTTCAACAATGATTTTTTTAACACTATAGATGTTTTACAAGATAAAATATTTCAAAGATCTGCTACTTAAAATAAGTTGTTTCAGTCTTTGTTTTATATATTTTCAAAACAATGAAAAAAAGGTTTAGATTAGATTTTCTCCAAAAATATTTGTGCATAAACTTGCAAAAAAAATTATGTACATTTTACACATATGGATATTAAGTAAATCTACTTAACTATGTAAGGTAAAATAAATAAAGTGGACAAGTAAATATAACTTGGCCCTTTAAATTATATAGAGTAATTTTTACTTACAAATCTGATGTAATTAATATAATTACACAAAATCATTTACTCATATACATTTTAAGAGATTTTCCAATGCACCCAGAATTTTTTCTACTTGAGGGTTTCCCCTCAGATCTGTTCAGTAAATCCCACTTATTTGTATTGCATATACTGTTAATGGCAGCTAGGAAGATAATCACTGTGAACTGGATGAAGGTGCACGAACCCACTGTGACAGAAGCAACCTGGTCTCATTGAGAAAATGTACCTCTGGCAACGTTTTTGCAAACCGCCAAAATATGTACCAATATGTACATATCACTGCAGTTTCAAAGTGAAATGAACACTAGAGGCAGTAAAACAGCAAGCACTTTTAATAGTTTTTTTTGTACCATGTAAATGAATACATTTTGGAGTTTGCGTCACTTAACCTGCTCCATATGCTCAGCTTTTTTTATATAACAAGCTTGCTCAGTAGCTCAGCTGGTACAGATTTGTACTTGTAATAATGAAAGCTCAGGTACGAATCCCGTGAAAGACAAGTCATGATAAAAGAGCTAAAAGATGAGTTCACACAAGCTAAAAAGACATGGTTACTATTGCATTTTTGTCACATTTGCTTTTGTTAACACTATCGGGTAGGTTTAGGGTTTAGCGTAGGTGTACGTTAAAAAAACAATGTCACAAAACGGCAATGGCAAATTTGGCCATTATTCAAAATGGCCATTATTCAAAATGGCACATTTGGCAACCCACTGCAGTGGGACCCTGAAGAATCTCATTTTCATTTTCCAATCAAATTCCTTCCAAATTTGGCTGTTGATGCCCTTATGACAGCCAGCACATATATTTATCCACATCTCATCTTCTATTACAGTATTTAACTCTAGTTCCCAGTTTCTTTTGATATGAAACGTGTCATCAGATTGATCCTGCATTAACTTTCCATAAATATGTGCTATATGATTTTTAGTAGGTAGATCATGTTCAATAATATTGATAAAATATTTTTCAACATTTGTTGGAGATCTTTTAATTATGTCCCAATGTTTATGAATTGTGATATAATGTCGTAATTGTAAATATCTAAAGAAATCATTAGATCTCAGTGTAAACCTATCGCGTAATTGAGAAAAAGATCTTATGGTTTCTCCATCAAAAATGTTATTAATTATCTTTAAAGCAGCACTAGGTAACTTTTCAACCTTTATAATATGTTTTCAAACCTCTTGTGATGATACATCGATTACAATAGGTTGAATGACACGTCTGCCATAGCCTGACGGGGTCTGTATCGTTTTTAATCGTACTTTTAAACTTCGGGTTTCGGGTAGTAACCCGAGAAAAAAAAAGAACTACAAAATTCGACTGCTTTACGGCATATACGTCACTTCCACCACCACCCCCACTTCCTTAAATTCGGACGTGCGAGCCAAACTATCATTTGTTTGCCAAATGTTATAGTCATGGTCGAAGCAGCACAGAAAAATAAGAAAGCAAAGGTTTTGTTGGAGGAAAGCAAAAAGTGGAAACAAGAAAGTGATCGGATTAAAGGCAGGACGAGGATCAACATTGGGCCAGCGTTTGCTCGTTGGCGTGAGCCGGAGGAGGAGGGGCTACATTCTTGCAAGTAAGTACATATGATAAGACGTACAAAATCATATTTTAGGATACCTAACATGTCTGTGATATTGGTTTATTTGTATGGAGTCAAAATAGGGCCACATATATCTGCAAAATAACACAATGTTTTGCAAACAAAAAATATGTTTTGCAAAAAAAAAAAGTTTTGCAAAAAAAAAATAATAATTTTGCAAAAAAAAATAGAATATTGAGAAAAAAATGCTTTTTTGCAAGTAAAAAAATAGTAATTGCAAAAGAAAAGTTACCACTGAGAGGAAAAATAAAGTTTAGCAAAGTAAAACTTGCAGCATTGACTTTGCAACACCTTTGCGCCGCTCCTTTAAATCTGCGTTTCCGTCATCCGTGCCTCTGAGGCGCAAGCTTTCCTTTGCGCTTCATTTTTCTTTGCGCCTCGCTTTGTGTCCCTGATTTGACGTGGGGGAGGGGTCAAGAGGTTGGGGTGTGTACATGGGTGTGTACAAGGGACGAAGGCGCGTCCTTCTCGTTACGTCAATCAATACAATCTGACTTAAATTTGGCCACTCGCCCTTGAGGCTGAGCAACTGTGCTGATCTCTCGCTGTCTCAATTAATTTGCCCAATCTCATTCACTTTCTATGCAGAGGATGATCCATCGATGTCTAGCATTCTGGTGTAAGGGTTATAAATACCCATGTTGCATGCATGCAGCTCTCAGCTATGTTAACTAACCAAACTACATCAGGAATCATTTCTTGAATCTGTCTGACACATCATCAGTGTTGGGGTAAAGTGTTACAAGTAGAGCTGTCAATTTAACTCATTAATTAAAAAAAAACACATGATTAAAAAAATGTATGCAATTAATCATGCCCAATATATTCTTGTGTTCAAAGACAGTTAGATGATATGCAGCAGAATGACACACAGAGGTCTCGAGATCCATACGGTCTGGGGCTCGCGCTGATGACGTAACGAGAAGGACGCGCCTTCGTCCCTTGTACACACCCATGTACACACCCCAACCTCTTGACCCCTCCCCCACGTCAAATCAGGGACACAAAGCGAGGCGCAAAGAAAAATGAAGCGCAAAGGAAAGCTTGCGCCTCAGAGGCACGGATGACGGAAACGCGGATTTAAAGGAGCGGCGCAAAGGTGTTGCAAAGTCAATGCTGCAAGTTTTACTTTGCTAAACTTTATTTTTCCTCTCAGTGGTAACTTTTCTTTTGCAATTACTATTTTTTTACTTGCAAAAAAGCATTTTTTTCTCAATATTCTATTTTTTTTTGCAAAATTATTTTTTTTTTTTGCAAAACTTTTTTTTTTTTGCAAAACATATTTTTTGTTTGCAAAACATTGTGTTATTTTGCAGATATATGTGGCCCTATTTTGACTCCATATATTTGTCTTGCCTCAAGCTATAATGCAAATCGATTTTTCAAATTTGCAGATTCATCTAGGGTAGCTTGATATTATAATATTGACGATATATGGTTATTACCTACCACTCAAACATTGAATTGAAGTATCATATAGATTCCGTAAAACGGTAACCAATAGACTAGGCTACTATAATGACGCTGACTTGTAAACATGAGCATCGCGATCATTTGGCGTTTGAAAAAAATAAAACCCATGAAATTATATTCATATGACATGCTGAAACATGTGCCACTGTACCTGGGATGAAGACATTTCACACGCGTCGCAAGCAGAACACCTGAATGTGAACTCCTGCAGTGTTCAGGGCTATCATGGTTGTCATGTCAACAAATGCAAGTGCGATGCATCCACTGATGTAGAATGACAGTTTACGACAGTAGTAGAGGACAATACTGTTTCCCAACTGAGCAAAAACTACCTAGTGCTGCTTTAAACCATTCTCTTCCCATTCATTTTTTTCCGTGCTTCCAAGTCCATGAATGGCAGAGTTGTCAGAGAGACTCCAGGAAGTGAATTCTGTTCAATATTAACCCATTCTGCCTCCTTATCAATGCCAAGCCAGGCAGCCATAGCCCTAAGCTGAGCAGCCCAATAATAGTATCTAAGATTAGGAAGGTTCAAACCCCCCCTGTCTTTATTTGACATAAGTATTTTAAGTCTTATTCTTGGCCTTTTATTTTGCCAAATAAACTTTGAAATCAATTTTTCAAGTTTATTAAACGCTGAGACTGGAACCAGAACAGGAAGAGATTGAAATAGGAAGAGAAGCATCGGTAGTATATTCATTTTCACTGTTTCAATCCTTTCAAACATAGAAAGAGGTAGTACCTCCCATCTTGCCAAGTCTTTTTTTATGATCTCAAAAAGCTGTGTATAGTTAGCCGAGTATAAACGAGATGTCATAGGTATAAGGATAACACCCAATTACCTGAAACCCTGACTAGACCATCGAAAAGATAGTTCATTATCTAACTGAGTGGGCCAATGTCCTGATATCATCATTGCCTCTGATTTCTCAGTATTTACCTTATATCCAGAGACTAAGCCATAGTCTCTAAGGCACTCTAAAAGGGCTGGGATAGATGAAACTATGAACAATGAATAATAATGTCATCGGCGTATAGCAATATTTTATGACACTTCCCTCCTTTATCTGCTATCCCCTGTATTCTGGGGTTGCTCCTTATTAACTCTGCTACTAGTGTTGTTTTCGTCAACGAAAAGTATGACTAAATATCGTCGTCAACGAACCTTTATAACGTGCAAGACGAGACGCAACGTAAATGCTGGTCATGTGACGATGACGAATAAAAACGAGACTAAATGTGGTTCACGAAATAAAAACTATGCTAAAATGTCTCTTCATTTTCGTTGACGAAAATGAGACGAGATGAAAAGTCGCGTTTTTATTATTATTTTGCAGTATTTCTGTGCGTCTCATTCAGGGGCTGCATCAGGGCGCACTGCGCAGACGCAGGCGACATCACTCTCTTCAAACCCCACTCGCGCGGCATTTTAGAAGATTTAGCTCCGGTGAGTGAACGAGACCGATGGGCGGCCAGTCGGGGACGGGGTTCGTAAGCACTATTCGGACGGTAATTGTTTGTCCAGCGGTCGTAAGGTGTCTTTATCATTTACAGGGGCTAGTCAGTGATTTTATTGTCGTCTTTAATCCAGAATATCAGTGTTTTTCTCCCACCACCCGTGTAAAAATCTCCGGCCGAATGACCTAACTTACTGTTTGACAAACACCAACGTCGTGTGGTGCCGTCTGAATCCACATCTCTGAGTTTTCAATAATTTATAACTTCAGAATTCACGGTTTATATCCTTTTTGGCAACTGCAGAGCACCGTGCGGTTGTGCTTCGCTGTTATTTGGATGCATTTGAAAGATCTAGACTGAAATGCTGGCAAGTATTAACAAGAGCAAGATATTTCATCACCGCTCAAAAAAAGAAAGAAAAGCACGTAAACATTTGAAATGTGCCGTTATAACGGCAGCAATTATATATGTTAAAATAACCGCAGCATTATGATTACCTCATAAGCGAATAAGAGGCTGTATTCACTTATTTCCGCTCATTTCCATGTGGAATAAAATTACATCCTTTATTTTGAGATAAAATACAAGACAGAAAAATATTTTAACTATAATGTGGGTCTAATTTTAAACAGATTTAAAGAATTAAATAATAATTTGGATATTATTTTCCTATTATTAAATTAAATATGCATTTATTCTTATTAAGACATTTGGAAAAACTTTTATTACATTGAAGTGGAAAATAAAACGGGTGTTGTGGAAAAAGATGGGGAGAAATGTGGCCACAAAAATCACAGGAAAAAACACCACAAACCTTAAGAGACATCTCAATGTTTTTATTTATTTTATTTAAATGTATGTGTGTGTACTTCTAACATGTTTAGTTGGTAAAATAAATATGTTGTAACTTCAAATCATAGCGTCTTCCATGTCTGGAATGGATGTATTCTTGAGTCTATAAGGTAACAATAATATAATAAGATAACATTGTTTGAAATGGGTTTGGCTAAAAGAAGATTTTGGTTTTGTCTATAATATGTACTTATACTATATTGACTGGGTTAAATAGAATTGCATTACTAAAAAGAGACTAAAATACAATTTTCATTGACTAAAACTTGACTAAAATGTCATCAGTTATCGTCGACTAAAACTAGACGAAAATAGTCATAGATAATTCTGACTAAAATAAGACTAAAATGCTTAGACTTTTAGTTGACTAAAACTTGACTAGACTAAAAAGAGTATGACTATGACTAAAACTAATAAAAACTAAAATGAAAGCTTGACACAAAGACTAGACTAAAACTAAAATTAAAACAGGCCGCCAAAAACAACACTACTAGTGACTCAATACTAAGAGCAAATAAGACTGGATACATTGCATCTCCCTGACGAGTTCCCCTACCTAGATTAAAAAACTCTGAGCAATGACCATTAACTCGAACTCTTGATTTAGGGTTTTTGTAAAAAATATTTACCCATTTAACAAAAGTGTCATGAAACCCCATATAATTAAGAGTCTGTTCCAGAAACACCCAGTCCACCCTATCAAATGGTTTCTCAGCATCTAAGCTGAGAAGCATTGAGGGTGTTTTACTATCTTTTCCAATTTGTTGTAAGTTTAAAGCTCTTCTTATGTTATTTGTTCCATATCTTCTATTAATAAATCCAGTCTGATCCGGTTTGACCAACTTTTTAATATGTTTCTGAATTCTGTTTGCTATTATTGAAGTTAAAATTTTCATATCCTGACATAGTAAGCTTATTGGTCTATAAGCCATACATTGTGTAGGGTCTTTTCCAGTTTTATGAATTACAGTAATTATTGCGTCAGACCATGAATGTGGGGGGTCTTCATTATGTAGCACATAGTTAAACACCTTACATAAATTAGGAGCCGGTTCCTCTACAAATGCCTTATAAAATTCCCCGGGGAATCCGTCTACCCCTGGTGACTTATTGTTTTTTAAATTCGCAATAGTCTCCCTTATTTCTTCTTGTGATGGGGGATATAATTTCCTTTGCTTCTTCCTCTGTTCATTTATTTAATTCAATTGGTTGTAAAAAACTTTTAACTTTTTCCTCCTTATTTATTAATTTCTGGCCTTCATATAATTTTTTATAATAATCTTCAAATGCATTAACTATATCATTTGGTTGTGTTAGCATTGTTGAAGTATCTGGGTGTTTGATTTTTGGAACTACCCTTGCTTGAGCTTTACGTAATTGAAAGGCCAAGAGCCTACTAGCCTTATTACTCATCTCATAGTATTTTCTGCTTACAAATCTGAGTGACACCTCTGCTTTATATGTAAGCAAATCATCCAATTTCTTTCTTTCCTGCTTTAAACATTCTAAAATTTTTATTTTACCGGTTTGCTTATGTTCAGTTTCCAGTTTCCTGATTTTATTCTCTATCTCATTTTGTTTGGCTAATCTAATTTTTTTTATTCCTGGACGTTATTTCTATTATTTTACCTCTTGTCACTGCTTTGGCCCCCTCCCACAAAATAGATGGTGTAACCAGTCCATTATCATTAATATCAAAGTATTCAATCAGTTGTTGTTTTATTTCTTCTTTCGCTTTACAATCATTTATTACTGAGATATTTAATCTCCAGTATTTAAATAGTTTATCTTGTCCTAACTGAAGTTTTAGCCTAACTGGAGCATGATCAGATATTGTTATAGGATATATATAACATTCTTTGACATGGTATAAATCTACTCTAGATGCACAAAATAAGTCTATTCTAGAATAACTACCATGTACATGTGACATGAAGGTAAAATCCTTCTCTTTAGGATGCAAGGATCGCCAAATATCCGTTAAACCTAATTCTCTCATTATTCCTAAAAGAGCTTTTACTTTTTTTGACTGTGGTCCCCTTTCTGCTGGTAACCTATCAACATGACTATCTAATACACAGTTAAAGTCCCCACCAATTAAATAAATTCCCTCGCCTTTCTGTGCCAAAAGAGAGAAAACATTTTTGAAAAATTGTAGGTAGTCCTCATTAGGTGCGTAAAGATTAAGAATAGTATTTTTTTTGCCTGAAATTGTTCCAACTACCATGACGTATCTCCCCTCTTTATCTTTGTATACTTGCTCCATATTAAAAAAGACAGACTTGGCAAACATGATTGCGACACCTCTTTTCTTCCCCTTGTTATATGAGGCACTGTAAACTTCGTCCACCCATTCCCTCCTCAGTTTTAAATGTTCCCCATCAGACAGGTGGGTCTCTTGAAGCAGTGCAATGGAGCAATGCATTTTTTTAAGCTGATTAAATATTTTCTTTCTTTTAATTGGGCTGCTCAGTCCTTTCACATTATAACTGACACAAATTAAATTATCCATTGATATTATTATAGATGTTGTGTGTGCTAGTCACCAGTGTGTTCCAGTAATATAGAAAAACAAAAAACACGTTAGCTGTCAAGGGAAAATAATTAACGTAAACAAAAACAGCAACAGAAACTATGTACATGAACAAGACTTCCACACATCCATTCGGCCCAGTTCATGTCTTGTAGGCCAAATCCCGATGCAAGAAGGGCAGGGAGTTGTGACGTTTTCTCCCTGGGGTCTCCACTTGGTCAAAAGTGCACCAAGTGCGTGCAGCCATATTCGAACCACGGCCGCCTCCAAGAGTGATTGCCACTCAGCGAAATGTCAGCAAGCATCCGTCAATTTAGAAATAAAAACATCAATTATTATCCCGAGAGTAAAGTTATTTTTTTTATTTCTACAAAGAAGCCAGTCTCTTTTATAATTTAGCCAGAGTTTACTCACATTCTGAAGCAGAAATATCCAGTTTAAATGTACCTCTTTACATATTTTGAGCGAATTCACTCCTTCTGTAAAAATGCTTGAAGATCCGCGTCCACCTTTACCTTGCACTGACCATCTTGCCTTCGATATTTCTCTTGCTTGTCGGTCTCGTTCATCCACTCGAACTTTAATTCCCAGGTCCCGCAGTGGTGGTACAGCATCCATCAGGGTAGGAAAAGTTTTCACTCCTGAGGCCTGAGATTGCTCCTGCCTGATCGATTGCTCCTGTCTGCCTCCTGCTGTGTCTGTTGCTCTGTAGCTCAAGTCTGTAGCTCTGTAGAGCCTTGCTTACGTTTGAATCTTTATTTTGATATTTCCTCTTTCTTCTACTGCTAAATATAACTTACTCATCACCATACATTGTTTAAAAATTGCCTATCACATTAAATTTGACATCGCTAGCTTTTAATCTAAATCACCATCACACTTTAGCATTTCGCTAGCCTGTTAGCTTGTTATCTCTGCACCCGGGTCTCCCTTTTTCTGAGTTCCTAACTTGGATTAGTAAATTGTGTCCAGCAAACGATTGTGGTAAGTGGTAAATTGGAGTAATCAACAAACACGGTAAGTCATGTCTTCTCCTGTCATTATCACTTGCACCGCATGCCGCATGTTCAGTATAGGCTTCTCCGCTGGCGAACAGGGCTTCACATGTGATAAATGTAAGGAGATAGTTAGGCTGACGGAGAAGATTTCAGAATTAGAAACACGCATCCATACTTTATCTGAGAGTAGTGAGGATGTAACAGCTTTAGACACTGATTTGGATGCGAATAGCTTAGTGAACTCTGTACATTCTTCGGTTCCGGCTGCAGGGCCCCCGCAGCAGGGAAACTGGGTAACAGTGAGGCAGCATAGTCGCAGACCAAAGAACCGCTTTTCCGTTCCGGTTAGAACATCAAACCCCTCTCAGTGAAGCACCCACTGAGTATCCTGTTGAAAGTGCCCTAGTCATTGGCGATTCTATTACACGGAACGTGAAGATAGAGACACCAGCCACCATAGTCACTTGTTTACCGGGAGCCAGAGCACCTGACATCAAAGCAAATTTAAAAGTGCTGGCTAAAGCTAATCGTAAATTCTCTAAGATTATTATTCACGTCGGCACTAATGATGTTCGACTTCCCCAGTCGGAGATCACCAAAATTAACATTAAAGAGGTGTGTGAACTCGCTAGTACGATGTCAGAGGCTGTTTTTTGTTCTGGACCGCTCCCTGTAAAAAGGAGTGATGAGATAGTTGGCAGACTATCATCACTCAATGGCTGGTTGTCTAAGTGGTGTCTGCAAAATAACATAGGGTTCATAGACAATTGGAAAAGTTTTTGGGGCAGACCTGACCTGTTGAAGAAGGATGGCATCCATCCCTCTTGGGCATCCATCCCTCTATGTGCCCTAATTTGGCACATAGTCTTAGAGCTAAACCTTGACTCACTAGGGCCCAGGTCAGGAAGCAGACAAACTGGCTAAACCGACCGTCTGCTAGCTGTCTCACGTTACCGGAGTCAGATAAATCCCAGCACATAGAGACTCTTTCACCTAGATATTATCATATAGAGACTGTGTCTGTTCCCCTAATTAGTAAATACAAAAAAACATCAAAACCATTCAACAGTAAACATTTAATTGATGTCCAACAAATAAACAAAAGATATAATACAGATGAACAATTGATAAAGCTTGGGTTGCTGAATATTAGATCCCTTTCCCCAAAAGCGCTTATTGTTAATGATATTATTACAGATAATAAAATAGATGTGCTCTGTTTGACAGAAACCTGGCTAAAACCTGACGACTACATTACCTTAAATGAGTCCACCCCCCAAGATTATTGTTATAAACATGAGCCGCGTCTGAAAGGTAAAGGGGGAGGGGTTGCTGTAATTTATAATAATATCTTCAGTATTACTCAGAAGTCTAGTTTCAAATATGTGATATGTTATCAAGTGTACATGATAAAACCCGTTCAACATTTGTGTTAGCTACTGTATACAGGCCACCAGGGCATAATACAGACTTTATCAAAGAATTTGCTGATTTTCTATCAGAGTTAGTACTGGCCGTAGATAAAGTACAAATTGTTGGTGATTTTAATATCCATGTAGACAACGGAAAAGACGTATTGGGATTAGCATTTAAAGACACACTAAACTCTATTGGCAACACGTGTCAGGAGCCATTCATCGCCATAATCATACTTTAGACCTAATATTGTCACATGGAATAAATGTTGATACCGTTGAAATTCTGCAGCAGAGCGATGACATCTCAGATCATTACTTAATATCATGTATACTTAATTTAGCTAAGGCTGCAAAGCCGCCCCCTCGCTTCAAAAATGGTAGGACAATCACTGCCGCTACTAAAGATTGCTTTTTAAATAATCTTCCTCATCAGTATCATCTGCTCAGCATCCCAGATAGTATAGAAGAACTCGATGTTGCAACAGAAACTATTGACTCTCTCTTTTCCAGTACTTTAGACACAGTTGCTCCTCTGCGCTTAAAGAAGATTAAAGAAAATAGTCCAACACCGTGGTACAACGAGCACACCCGGGCCCTTAAAACAACAGCCAGAAAAATGGAGCGCAGCTGGAAGAAAACAAAATTAGAGGTATTTCGTAATTCATGGAAAGAGCACATGATCACATACAGAAAGGCCGTAAAAACTGCTAGATCTGCTTATTTCTCAACTCTCTTGGAAGAAAACAAACACAACCCAAGATATTTATTCGATACAGTGGCTAAATTAACCAAAAATAAAGCTTCAACTTCTGATGATTGTAAACAGCACAGCAGTAATGACTTTATGAACTTCTTCACATGTAAGATTGATAATATTAGGAAACATTTTTTAACCATGCAGCCGTCTACTACAGCATCACATCAGACAGAGCATTGTAGTGTCACTGAGGAAAAATTACACTCATTCACTGCTATAGGAGAAGAAGAATTGGCTAAACTCGTTAAATCATCAAAATCGACAACATGTATGCTCGACCCTATACCGACTAGGCTATTAAAAGAGATGCTACCAGAGGTCATAGATCCTCTTCTTAATATCATTAATTCATCTCTGTCATTAGGATATGTACCGAAAACTTTTAAGTTGGCTATTATTAAACCACTTATTAAAAAAACGCAACTTGATCCTACAGAATTAGTCAATTATAGACCAATCTCAAATCTACCCTTTCTGTCAAAAATACTTGAAAAGGCAGTGTCTTCACAATTATGTTCCTTTTTAGAAAGAAATGGTATCTGTGAGGATTTCCAGTCAGGATTTAGACCGTATCATAGCACTGAGACTGCTCTCATCAGAGTTACAAATGATTTACTCTTATCATTCGATCGTGGCTGTATCTCTCTATTAGTGTTACTCGATTTTAGCGCTGCATTTGATACTATCGACCACAACATTCTTTTGAATAGACTCGAAAATAATGTAGGTATTAGTGGAATTGCTTTATCATGGTTTAAATCATACCAATGCGACCGTTATCAGTTTGTAGTAGTAAATGAAGATATGTCACACCGATCGCAAGTTCAGTATGGAGTACCACAAGGCTCAGTGCTAGGACCGCTACTCTTCACCCTGTACATGCTACCACTGGGAGATGTCATTAGGAAGCATGGCGTTAGTTTTCATTGTTATGCTGACGATACTCAGCTCTATATTTCTTCACGCCCTGAAGAAACTTACCAATTCACAAGATTAACGGAATGCATAGCTGATATAAAACATTGGATGACCGGTAATTTCCTGCAACTCAATTCAGAAAAATCTGAATTTTTAATTATTGGACAAAAAAGCTCCACAAGTAGTAACCTAGAATACTGTCTAACACTTGATGGCTGTTCTGTCAAGTCCTCGTCATCAGTGAGGAACCTGGGTGTGCTCTTTGATACCAATCTTTCGTTTGAAAGCCACGTTTCTAGCATCTGTAAAACTGCTTTCTACCATCTTAAAAATATATCTAAATTACGGCACATGCTCTCAATGCAAAATACTGAACAGTTAGTTCATGCGTTCATGACCTCAAGGCTAGATTATTGTAATGCTCTACTGGGTGGTTGCCCTGCTCGCTTAATAAATAAACTCCAGCTGGTCCAAAACGCAGCAGCTCGAGTTCTTACTAGAACCAGGAAGTATGACCATATTAGCCCAGTTCTGTCAACACTGCACTGGCTGCCTATTAAACATCGCATACATTTTAAAATCTTACTTATTACTTACAAAGCACTAAATGGTTTAGCTCTCCAATACTTGAGCGAGCTCTTAACATATTATACTCCATCACGTCTACTGCGGTCTCAAAATTCTGGCCAGTTGATAATACCGAGAATATCCAAATCAACTGCAGGCGGTCGATCCTTTTCCTATTTAGCTCCGAAACTCTGGAACAGTCTTCCTAACATTGTTCGGGAAGCAGACACACTCTGTCAGTTTAAATCTAGACTAAAAACACATCTCTTTACTGTGGCATACACATAAAACACTTTTTCAATTAAATGATTGTTAGGCTGCATTAACTAGGTCAGCCGGAACCGGGAACACTTCCCATAACACCTGATGTACTCGTTACATCATCAGAAGAATGGCATCTACGCTAATGATAGTCTCTCTGTTTTATCCCGAGGTTTACTGCAGTCAGCCGGATCCGGGCCGTAACCAGTTCAGTAGGCCTAGCAGGGCTAGGTGATATTTTCTTATCGTCTCTTTCTCTCGAATTTTCATTTTTGGAGGTATTCTTGTGTCTTGTTGCCGTACTCATTCTGAAAAACTCTGAATATATCTGAATTGGTTATGTAAATCGGGATTTATTGCAATAATCCGACGGAGCTTAACTTTCATGCGTCTGTCATCTCTCTAACGCCACCGGAAGTCCCCAAAACTACTTTTAAACAGGAAATGATGGAATTTTACCGTACATTTTTACAGCGGGTCTATTCGAACGGGATTAGTTTTACCCAAGGTCATTTTTCCGGACCTTTTTACAGAAGGTAAAAGTCTCCGTAATCTTTACTGACATTGTCCATAATGATTACCGAGATGGCACATTCGGACGGGACTAAAATCACAGAGAACCTCTGGTAATAATTACTTTACCCCCACCTCCCCATGTTAAACTAATCCCGTCCGAATAGGGCTTTAGGATCATTGAGACCCCACGAGGTGATATCTTGCATGGAGCCCCAGTCCGAGGGAGATTGACAGTCATGTTTAGCTTCTTCCATTTTCTAATGATTGCTCCAACAGTGGACCTTTTTTCAAGCTGCTTGGCAATTTCCCCGTAGCCCTTTCCAGCCTTGTGGAGGTGTACAATTTTGTCTCTAGTGTCTTTGGACAACTCTTTGGTCTTGGCCATGTTAGTAGTTGGATTCTTACTGATTGTATGGGGTGGAAAGGTGTCTTTATACAGCTAACAACCTCAAACAGGTGCATCTAATTTAGGATAATAAATGGAGTGGAGGTGGACATTTTAAAGGTATACTAACAGGTTTTTGAGGGTCAGAATTCTAGCTGATAGACAGGTGTTCAAATACTTATTTGCAGCTGTATCATACAAATAAATAGTTAAAAAATCATACATTGTGATTTCTGGATTTTTTTAAATAGATTATGTCTCTCACAGTGGACATGCACCTAAGATGACAATTTCAGACCCCTCCATGATTTCTAAGTGGGAGAACTTGCAAAATAGCAGGGTGTTCAAATACTTATTGTCCTCACTGTAAATGATCTTTACTACTTAGTGTATGAAAGAATGAAAAAATTACCCATAAATATTATATTTGGCATGAAATGGAAGTTGCGGTAGTTTTTTCTACACTATTGTGACATTTAGTTAAACGGCTTCTCAAACAAGAAAAAAAATGTAGGGCAGGATTTGATTTTGTACCTGTCACGGATCACTGAGAGAAGAAGCTGAAAGAGAATCCATTTGCACGCACACATTTAATTCCAAGACTCCTCAGAACAATACAGGGACATCAAAACCAGAACACAAACGTGATCCATACAAGAGACCAGTAAAAGCAGATCAGAACATCCAGACTTACAATTAACGACTAGCCACCATACATGAAAAACCAAGACCTTAAATACACAAAACAATGAGTAGATAATAGACTGCAGGTGTGTACAACGAAGGTAACCATAACAACTGATAAGACAACATAAAGATACAGAAACCAAACAGGAAAAGAGCATGGAAACAATGAAAATAGAAAGCACTTCAACATAAAAGTCCATACAAAACAAAAGACCCAGACCTGGGATCGTGACATAACCTCCCCTCAATGGAGCGGCTACCAGATGCTCCTAAAGGTCCAGGAGGGAGGTAAAGTGGAGGCGGACCCGGGGGCGGGATGGCAGGCCAGGGGGAACAGACCAGGGAGGGATGGGGGAAACAAAAAGTTCAGGCGGCCAGGGCGGCCCACAGCGTTTAGGCGGCCCGCAGAGTTCAGGTGGCCAGGGCAGCGCAGGCAGAGCAGGGTGCCAGGGCGGCCCGCAGAGTTCAGGTGGCCAGGGCGACGCAGGGTGCCAGGGCGTCCCCCAGAGTTCAGGTGGCCAGGGCGGCGCTGGCAGAGCAGGGTGCCAGGGCGGCCCGCAGAGTTCAGGTGGCCAGGGCGGCGCTGGCAGAGCAGGGTGCAAGGGCGGCCCGCAGAGTTCAGGTGGCCAGGGCGGCGCAGACAGAGCAGGGTGCCAGGGTGGCCCGCAGAGTTCAGGTGGCCAGGGCGGCGCTGGCAGAGCAGGGTGCCAGGGCGGCCCGCAGAGTTCAGGTGGCCAGGGCGGCGCAGGCAGAGCAGGGATTTTCTTCCCATCACAGCGCTCTAGGCCGTGTCCGAACTCGGGACCACCGGAGCAGGGACCACCGGAGCGGGGACCACCGGAGCGGGGACCACCGGAGCGGGGACCACCGGAACTGGGACCACCGGTACACGGACCACCGGAACAGGGACCACCGGAACTGGGGCCACCGGAACTGGGACCACCTCCGGAGCTTTGGAGAAAGCCCTGTGCTCCTCCCAAGCACGCAGGACTGCCACCACAAAACATCCCATCACAGCCCTCCAGGCCCGTGTCCGGACTCGGGACCACTGGAGCAGGGACCACCGGAACAGGGACCACCGGAGCGGGGACCACCGGAACAGGGACCACCGGAGCGTGGACCACCGGAACTGGGTCCACCGGAACTGAGACCACCGGAACTGGGTCCACCGGAACAGGGCTCTGGATGGAGGCTAGGACGGGACTAGACTCTGAACTGGCGGGTACCGCGGGAGTGCCGCGTTCCTCTACAACACCCACAGTATATGTGGAGCCACTCAGCCGCAATGCGATTCCCACATATTCCTCCAACGTCCAATTAGGTTGATGCCAGGGCATGAGCAACTTGAGTGGCTCAGATAGTCCCCCTCGAAAAAAAATCATAAGGCACTGTGAGTCTAATCCAGATAATTGTGCCACTTCATACCACTCCCTGACATGGTCCTCTATCCTCCGATCTCCTTGACGAAGGGTGAAAACCAGCGTGGCTGGATTCATGTTTGGCTAGTCGTTCTGTCAAGGATCACTGAGAGAAGAAGCTGTAAGAGAATCCATTTGAAGAATCCAGGGACGGGGGAAACAAAAAGTTCAGGCGGCCAGGGCGGCCCGCAGCGTTTAGGCGGCCCGCAGAGTTCAGGTGGCCAGGGCGGCGCAGGCAGAGCAGGGTGCCAGGGCGGCCCGCAGAGTTCAGGTGGCCAGGGCGGCGCAGGCAGAGCAGGGTGCCAGGGTGGCCCGCAGAGTTCAGGTGGCCAGGGCGGCGCTGGCAGAGCAGGGTGCCAGGGCGGCCCGCAGAGTTCAGGTGGCCAGGGCGGCGCAGGCAGAGCAGGGTGCCAGGGCGGCCCGCAGAGTTCAGGTGGCCAGGGCGGCGCAGGCAGAGCAGGGTGCCAGGGCGGTCCGCAGAGTTCAGGTGGCCAGGGCGGCGCAGGCAGAGTGGGGACCCCTGAAACACGATCCACCGGAACTGGGACCACCTCCGGAGCTTTGGAGAAAGCCCTGTGCTCCTCCCAAGCATGCAGGACGGCCACCACAAAACATCCCATCACAGCCCTCCAGGCCGTGTCCAAACTCGGGACCACCGGAGCAGGGACCACCGGAACAGGGACCACCGGAACTGGGACCACCGGAACTGGGACCACCGGAACACGATCCACCGGAACACGATCCACCGAAACTGGGATCACCGGAACACGATCCACCGGAACAGGGACCACCGGAACTGTGACCACCGGAACTGTGACCACCGGAACATGATCCACCGGAACTGGGACCACCTCCGGAGCTTTGGAGAAAGCCCTGTGCTCCTCCCAAGTACGCAGGACTGCCACCACAAAACATCCCATCACAGCCCTCCAGGCCGTGTCCGGACTCGGGACCACCGGAGCAGGGACCACCGGAACAGGGACCACCGGAGCGGGGACCACCGGAACTGGGTCCACCGGAACTGGGTCCACCGGAACAGGGCTCTGGATGGAGGCTAGGACGGGACCAGACTCTGAACTGGCGGGTACCGCGGGAGTGCCGCGTTCCTCTACAACACCCACAGTATATGTGGAGCCACTCAACCGCAATGCGATTCCCACATATTCCTCCAACGTCCAATTAGGTTGATGCCAGGGCATGAGCAACTTGAGTGGCTCAGATAGTCCGCCTCGAAAAAAAATCATAAGGCACTGAGAGTCTAATCCAGATAATTGTGCCACTTCATACCACTCCCTGACATGGTCCTCTATCCTCCGATCTCCTTGACGAAGGGTGAAAACCAGCGTGGCTGGATTCATGTTTGGCTAGTCGTTCTGTCACGGATCACTGAGAGAAGAAGCTGAAAGAGAATCCATTTGCACGCACACATTTAAAGCTGTAGTCTACGATGTTGAAAATCAGTCGAGAAAGCCTGAATTAAAAAAAAAAACTCATCACGCCCCTCCACACGCACACCCCTCCCCTCTGTGCTACCTGATCCCTCCCACCGGGAAACGACCTGAACAACGTCACTCAGTCAAGCAGGAGTAAACATTGGAACAGAGATGTTGATAGCTCAAAGGCACACGTTTGAGTTTACCCCCACGCAAGATTAGCAACACATGCAATGTTCTATCGGCTCGAACAGAAAACCGCTAACGTTAGGCCTATTGAAATAGTCAAGCACTTCAAGAAATATAATTACTTTGACCCGTGATAGGCGATGCTAAACGGCTAACATTCCAATGCCGACCGGCAGCATGATCATGTTGTCATGCTGATAAAAAGCTATTTATGTAATACACCACACCATAAAAGTATAAATAAATGTTTACCTGCTCAACAAATAATCAGCGTCGGTTTTAAGTCCAAAGGTTTCTCTGAAGCTTCCTCCAACGGGCAACGGTGGACCCTATATTGATTCGGCTTTGAGTCCGGCGTTCTTCACATTTATTTTAAATATCTGCTCTTTCCTCAATTGACTTTCTCTTTATTCCAACCTTGACTGTTGGGGCGAGCAGGGGCCGCTTGCCGCTGTCTGTTTGTTGTTTTTTCTCCATTGCTGAGTTGACGCTGCCTACTTGCCAGCAAAATTTCATGTCGCAGGAGGGGGCAGGGTGGGGTGCAGTCGGGGGGAAACGCGAGTGGAGCAGGGATTGGATGAGAGCAGTTAACCAATGTAAGCTGTCCGGCCGGACAGCTTACATTGGTCAATTTCTCTGCGGGTGTACACCCAATAGAGTGAATGGATTTTTTTCATTCTTTTTTCTCTTCATATTGTTAGGATTGTACTGTAGAACCATAACCAGCATCTAAACGAGATTATTAATAATGAACAATCTTTGAAATCGTAGACCATAGCTTTAATTCCAAGACTCCTCAGAACAATACAGGGACATCAAAACCAGAACACAAACGTGATCCATACAAGAGACCAGTAAAAGCAGATCAGAACATCCAGACTTACAATTAACGACTAGCCACCATACATGAAAAACCAAGACCTTAAATACACAAAACAATGAGTAGATAATAGACTGCAGGTGTGTACAATGAAGGTAAGCATAACAACTGATAAGACAACATAAAGATACAGAAACCAAACAGGAAAAGAACATGGAAACAATGAAAATAGAAAGCACTTCAACATAAAAGTCCATACAAAACAAAAGACCCAGACCTGGGATCGTGACAGTACCATGGGGAATTGATTAAATGGTAGTTTGTCCCACCCTCACGGCAGTAAACACTCACCAGAGAAGAGATCTGGCAAGAAATTTTGATTAAAGATTATGATGACACATTAATAAAAAAAAAATAATGATGATGATGAATTAAAAAAATATATAATAGTGCACAAGTAAATTATTTATAATGCAATTATTCCATTAAAAAAAAAAATTCAAAATTAATTAAGCAAAGTGAAGTGCATCACATAAAAAATTTAAATAGAAACATACAATTAAGTATAGATTCAGAGTTTAATTTTTGGAGAGTTTTCATTCTTAAAAAGAGAAAGGAAGTAGCAAAGATATGGTGTAGTTCTGAACACAATAGATGGGAAGTTTACATATGCTGATGCTTTTTAAAGAGGGAGTATACAGAAAGTATTTTTACTGGCATACAGAAAGTAGACTAATTGCTCAGTGGTGATCCATGAAAGGGTGTTCAAAATGTTCCACTTCTCACTTCAACAGTTTGCATAGATGTCTTCGCAGGAGAGATTCTTGTTGAAAGTGGGGTTAATGTACTCATGTCCACATATCTTTGACTGAAACTGATGGCTTTTCGCTGCACTTGCAGACACATTGGCGTAAATGTCCTGATCTTGGTTTGTTTCCTGAAATGCATTCAAAAATTAGCTGTAAACTTGTACTTACAAGTTTATATATTTATTATTATATTTTATATATTTTATATTATACATTTGTCTTTGTCTAATCATTGCCTACTTGTTCAGATAAATTGGTTTTTATTTTTAATATGTTGCTGTGTATGTTCTCTGTATATATCGTATTGTTCTGTCGTCCTTAGTGTAGACTTCTGTTGTTATTTTGTTCTCATATATATATATATATATATATATATATATATATATATATATATATATATATATATATATATATATATATATATATATATATATATATATATATATATATATATATATATATATATATTATATATATTGTGACGACCCTGAGTCTTCCTGTCTTCCTATTGGGCAGGATGGAGGAAGTTTTTGATTGGTTCTTCTATGTTAATTGATGATTAACTTGAGTATATAAGAGTGGTGTGTATCATTTGAGGTAGGCACTCTCATGACAGTCATTCCCAGAGATGTCTCCTGTTCGGTATGTAAGACTTTACTGATTTATTTCAATTTTGCTTTTGTTTGTATTTATGTCATGTAGCATACATGATTTGTTTTAAAGTTTATTTATTTATTTATTTATTATCCCTAGACTTCTGTTTATCTTTCATTATTCATTGTTGTGTTATTTTTTTCAATTTAATAAACAATTTTCACTTATTAGAGACGTTGTTGTCTGATCCCCATTTTATGTTGCGACTTCAAACGAGCGGGTCGTAACATAAAATTGGGCGCTCGTCCGGATTGCTACATGCTTAAAGGGTTCCCACATGAAAAAATACTATATTATAGTAAAATTACTCTAGTAAATAATATAGTGTTTTTGACTATAGTACCATACTATAATAAAGATACTACAGTAAATTGTAGTATATTATAGTATTTACTAGGCTACACTTTGTTAATTTACTGTAGTATATTTACTATAGTACGGTTCAAAAACACTATAGTATTTACTAGAGTAATTTTACTATAATATACTATAGTATTTTTTCATGTGGGTTACTTCAGTGATTTAGCATTAGGCTTTGTATCAGTAGAAACCCGGTAGTATATTCAAATTATGGTACTTTCCCCCCTCATATCCCCCTGAGACAGAATTATGCATTTTATTTCTGGAAAAAATCCTCAGATGATGCAAATTTCGTCATTTTAGACTACAGCCACTAGATGGAGCTGTAGGGGAGAGATCTCACTCACAGAATGTAAGACACAGACGGCCGCACAGACAATCATAATAACGGAGCAATGCAGAGTAAGTGTTTCAAATTTTCAATGAATTCCTGTGATAGTTTAGCTTCCATATGCAATCTGAAAACGTGCCAGACTGGCGCTTAAAGGCCCACTCAAATCAATATAAAGTTTTTTAGCTTTTAGTATGATTATCTTAGCCTTAAGCTTATGAATAAGCTGGTGTGTTCCAAAACAATGACAAAGTTTGCATTTAGGAGATATAAGCATTCAAAACTAACAGCTGGAGCAGTTTGAGGGGAAATTACGTCAACACATTGAATAATGCTGCGCGTTCCAAGGCACTTCAGTTGGCCTTTAATGTTAAAGGAACACTCCACTTTTTTTGAAAATAGGCTCATTTTACAAGTCCCCTAGAGTTAAATAGTTGAGTTTTACCGTTTTTGAATTCATTCAGCTGATCTTTGTATCTGGCTGTAGCACTTTTAGCATAGCTTAGCATACATCATTGATTCTGATCAGTTCAGTAGCATCTCATTAAAAAAATGACCAAAGACACTTTCAATATTTTTCCTATTAAAAACTTGACTCTTCTACAGTTACATCGTGTGCTAAGACCAACTGAAAATGAAGAGTTCGGTTGCAAAACGCGATAAATGCCATTTTTTTGACATTTGGATTTTATTATTGGAAATCACTGTTTAGATGTACCTTAATCTATGTATGAATTGCTGCCATTAATAAGATTTAAAAATGTACATTTTAAGCCTACTACAAAATGTATTTTTTCACAAAACGCGATATCCGCCAGCCCAGTTTCTTTACAAAGTGCGATATAGAACGTTCTGCTGCGCGAGCTCAGTATGTCCCGCGAGGAGAGAGTCACCGCCGGTGAAGTGCTCCGAGTTTGCTCAGTGATTTAACGATAATATCAAAACAAAAAACATATTTTTAAAAAGAGGATTCAATAGGCTAACTAATAAAACGTTTACCATTTAATTGTTTATACTGTAGACGAGCTGTCAGTCACGTAGGCTAAGTCACTGATCAACAGCTGTCTGTCAGTCAGAGAATCAAAGCTTCAGAGTCAAGCTAACGTTATGGATTTCGATGACGGATTAGAGCCGGTCATTCCAGCTGCTGTTGGGAGAAAGAGGAAGGCATCTAAAGAAAATCAAAGGGAGAAGACAAATGGGCAAGGCATTCAGGGGAGGGAAAACATCCAAAGATTAATATTGGTCATCGTGCGACCGCGAGTAATGTTGGTCTGTGTCATGCCGACAAACTGTCAGATGAAGATGTAGCCTTCAACTTCACAAAAAATTATAAAAACGCTACAAAAGTGGACCAGGATAACATTGTTTCACTAGCTTTTCTTAATGGTATTACAGTAGTAGAATATAACCTAAGGTGGATATAGCGTTTTGCAAAAAAAAAAAAAAAAAAATGTTATGTTGTGTATGTTCTGGCCAAAACTAACTCGGAATCTTATTATTATTAATCAATCTTTGTATATACTATTCCATATATTTATGATGTATTGTTTTTTTAACCAATTTAAGATGTTTGACAATGTTAAGATAAATATGTTGCATTTTGGCATGGTTTTTGACTTATTTATGAACTATTTATGGACATAAAATTAAATAAAAAATATCCTAGATTTGAAGAATATTGTGTCCCTGGCCTTCACTGAGCTCAAGTAATAGTTTAATGTACAAAAAATTGTGAATGAACTTGACTGTTGATGTCTTAAATAATAATGTCAATAACCAACATTTCTCAAAATGGATATATCTCGTTTTGCAACGAAACTCTTCAAATGAAAATTAGCGATTTTCTACATATAGGCAAGGAACTACTTTCTCATTCCTGCGTAATAGTCGCTGATCTTCGTGGCCGTACCATGGCTGCAGCAGTGCAATGATATTACGCAGCGCCTGAAAGTAGCCTCCAGCTAGGGAACTTTTCAATGTGACCGGCACTAAAGGCCTGTACACACCGGGACGAATATCGCGCGCGCTTATCGCCAGCGTTTTTCGTGCCATTTTTCGGCGCGTCTTGAGTGTTCACACCCAAGCGATTTTCACTGGCGCTGCGCCGAGTGAACGTGCACATTCAGTAGATGCGCTCCCGGTACACAAGATGGTGCTGCGGCACTTTAAGCCTCTGACACTCGCTTGTCACACAGAAGGAGAAGAGAGACAGTATTTACGTGCTTGCCAAAACCATAGACATATTATGTAAATGGACAAAACCATTCACACACTTTTTGCTAACTTGCAAGCAGCATTAGCAGTTCATCTTCTTCTTTGTCTACTTACTACTTCTTCGTCGTATCAATGTGTGCACGGCAAGACTGTTTTGTGCTTGAGCGCCACCAAGTCGTGTTTTACTGTCACTTCAGCAGCTCCAGGCACGTGAACAAAAGCGCCGATCTCATTGGTCGGACAGTTTTTTTACGCGCCGCGTCAAAATAAAAAAACGAACCCGAGGCGGTTTTTTTTAAATGACGCTTTTACGCCTGCCGTTTTGCGCGTCGGTGTGAACACTCACATTGGCGCCCATTGTTTAGTCCCGAGGCGTTAAACGTCGGCGATAAACGCGTGCGAAAATCGTCCCGGTGTGAACAGGCCTTAAGTTTGTGTAGTTGCAGAGAACCTCGTGTTCGTGTAGTTGAAAATCTGTTCAACGGCGTATTCAGTCAGACACAGAGCAGTGCGGAAGAAGGCAATCAGGGCTTAGGAGCATGAGATGGATATAAATGAAAGAGAAGATGCTTTTTATATAGATGAATTTAGCTTTTCAGACATTTTGACAGCCCTATTAGCCATGGTTCTGTGTGTTGTAAAGGGCTGTGATAGTAAGTCGAAGATGTATACTACCACAATGTTTCACAGAATACCAACGAATCATTGCGCCGCTGCAGCCATGGTAGGGCCGCGAAGATCCACGACTATTACGCAGGAATGAGAAAGTAGTTCCTTGCCTATAGGTGTAGAAAAACGCAACTTTTCATTTTCAGTTGGTCTTAGCACACAATGTAACTGTAGAAGAGTTAAGTTTTAAATAGGAAAAATATTGAAAGTGTCTCATTCATTTTTTGAATGAGAATCTAATGGACTGATCAACGATATATGCTAAGCTATGCTAAAAGTGCTACCGCCAGATACAAAGATCAGCTGAATGGATACAAAAACGGTAAAACTCAAATATTTAACTCTAGGGGACTTGTAAAATGAGCCTATTTTCAAAAAAAGTGGAGTGTTCCTTTAAAGTTACCTCAGCTCTTCATGATGAATTAAATCTGACACTGCTGCGTCTGTGCCGTGACTTTCGTTCGGCTCACTCACACTTTATTGAAAAGACGCGTTCAGTTTTTAATTGATTGTAAATTATTGTATTACCATGAAGATCAAAACGACGGTGTACGGAGTGGCCTCGTAGGGCAACGAAGCAAGTGCATTCTGGGAGTGGTGTCTTTCATCCACATAAGAAAAAAATACATTTTCTGTCTTTTCTCTGTCTAGAAGGCACCAAATTAAAAAATAATTTTACATTTCTACTACATAAATGACCCAGTTTAAATACACATTCATCTTCCCAGCTCTAAAGTACCCGTTTAAGTAAAAGTTATTTATATGGCAATGTGTAGACAAATTACCTACCAACATTGTGATTGTCCTTTAGGTTAATCATTTGAAATAATAAAAACAATATGATGTTCAAACTTTTGACTCGTTTCTTTAATAACTACATAACACAATACTTGTACTTTTACTTTCAGTACTTGAGTAGTACATTTTAAAATAAACTACTTGCAATACTTAAGTAGAATTTTTTTTGAATACTTTAGTACTTAAGTGTGGTGCTTAAAGAGCACTTCAACTTCTACTCAAGTCACTTTTTTGATAAGGAACTTGTACTTTTACTCAAGTATGTGTCTCTAGTACTTTATACATCTCTGATTAGTTGGTAGGTAGAGCACAAGAAGTGTATTCAGTGTTGACTATGGAACAAAGTGATGACTATGATGTTGTTAAGTCTGCTATTTTTGCATGCTTATGAGTTGGCACCTGAGGCATATCGGCAGAAATTTAGGAGTCATTTTAAGGCTGACAAGTACGCGTATCTTGAGTTCGCTAGAGAGAAAGAGAACCTGTTTGACCGTTGGTGTTCCTCTTTAAAAGTTACAACTAAGAAACAGCTTAGAGAGCTGATCCACCTTTTATGTAGCGACTTCAAACGAGCGGGTCGTAACTACATACATACATACATGCATACATACATACATACATACATATAACATACATACATGCATACATACATATAACATACATACATACATATAACATACATACATACATATAACATACATACATACATATCTATCAATCATTGCAGAAAATATACTTACACTTCTGTGTGTTTTTTTGCACCTGCATATACCATAAAAAGAAAATATTCTCATTTATCTCAAATAATGTTATATTTTATATAATTTATCATTTAATATCTAGCGAGACCCTACCTTTTGTAGATCAGAAGAAAAGAAATTGCAAATATAAGCAATGAGAGCGGTGCCAAAACTGCAGGGAAAACAGTGAATGATATGTCTGCAAAAACAAAGAGAACTTTTTGTGCCCGTTCATTGCATCGGTTTAATGTCTCAACATGCATAACTAATAATTTTTTTCAGTCGCTTTGGCTCATTTTTTTAAACAGTCGTAATATTCTTTAAACTGTACATGCAATTGTTAAAATGATTTTATGGGAAATAATGACTACTGCATGTCTGTAAAATGTAGTAACTCACTCAAAGCATTTAATTCATGCTTCAAAACCTAGTTATTGTGTCATTAAATTGGCCAGTGCCACCAAAACTATACTAACTCTTTTCAAAAACAAAACTAAGCAAACAAGAAACTAAGTATTGAAAGGCCATGTACTTCTTTTTTTAAGAAGAAAAAATCTAATTTGAGAATTGAGCCAAAGCGATTGAGCAAAACAGTAATGCACAAATATATGGTGAAGCTCTACAGTAGGGTTCCTCAAATCCGCTCATAGAGGGCCACTGGCCTGCAGAGTTTAGTTCCAACCCTAATCAAACACACCTGAACAAGCTAATCAAGGTCTTCAGTGCAAAGCCACTTGAAGACAAGCCTGCAACCTTAGCCGAAAAAAAGCGTAAAGCTAGCTAACGCTGCTGTATACACCAGAGGCTGTTTTTTTTAATGGATGCCATGGAGGAGATCGGCTTCACTACGATGAATAAATTTGTGAGGAAATAGCTTATCATTTAATGAATCGAGAGTCTATCGGCTAATCTTCAGCATTTTTGCTCCTAAATGTGCTGTATATAATTTAATGGTGCGTTAATTCACACCAGATATGAATGAAGTGAATAAATCGTGAGTATTTGGGCGCCTTTTAACATTGAGTTTACTCGTTTCATTCGTGCGTGAAATTCACTACACAACAGACGCGATTTAAACGTCATGGGAGGGGCTTCTTCCAGTCAGCTCGTCTCGTTGCGAAATGACATAGATTGTTTTAAAATACGGCGAATAAGCTCCATTTGCCGGCTTTAACTAGCTTGTAGTCTCAATAGGGTGAATTCACGGTGATTGGGACACTTTTTCAAATAATGTCCCAATCACCCTGAAATCACCCTATGTATAACTCAAATTGAGTAAAGAGTGTTTTTTTTACTTACCAGATTGTCCGACCTCCTCACTCACTTTCTTCCAAGCAAGATCCTTTTTTCTTCCTGTTTCTATAAGTATGAAGATGTATTGTACCGCTCCGGGTATCCACATATAATTTTGTCCTCATTGTTGTCACTACTAGAGAATGCTCCTGATTGGTTAACGCGGCGCGAATATCCGCCAAAGTTCAGATTTTTCAACTCGGAGTCACGAGTCATTCGTGCGAATCACGCCGCAGAATGCCTATTCACGTCTTTGCGTGAGCGTCGAGTCTGTGGAGGACGGGGCGGGTGACAATGCTGTTTTATAAGAGAAGTCAAGGACCTTGTACCTCCTACATACTTCCGCTCAATTTTCATTTTTCTTCAGTACTACGTCTGGGACTGCTGTATATGCTTAGGTTTTCTCCCCAACAATTTTTTACCGGTCCAATCAGCGAACAGAGGGAGTGGCTGAGAGCGATGACGTTGATGTCGTGCACTAGTTTGAGTTGTAGTTCAGTAATGGCGGCGGTGAAAGATGCGAGTGTGTGGCACTGGCATCGCTGACGAATGTCCAGAAGTTAAAGCCGGAGTGTGGTGAGGTGGACGAGTGGCCGAGACATGGGAGGAGTGAGCGAGATCGGTGTGCGGGATTGAGAATGAGACACATCGTGCTCCCTCATGAGAGGACTCGAGACCGGAGGCATATGAGCAAGGATGAGCAACACTGGAGAAGGACGAGAGAGGACCTGGGGTCCGTTTTTCGTACGTCGCTAACTCAGTTAGCTGGATTTGATTGTTGACGATTTGACATGATCTCGGATTTTTTGGTTCTTCGAAGCTCATCCTGGACTTGCTGTCATAGTAACAGGTCCGTAAGGCTAAACCTGCTCATGAGCAGGCTTATTCCATGTAAACAGGATTAGATTGCATCTTGAGCTGATACTTAAAATCTGTCCCAGCCACTACTACTTTATTACAAGAGTTCATTACTGAACCAGGGGCAATAATAATAATTTTAAATAATAATAATATAAAAATGTTATATTGTATATGCATATGAGAATGTATATAATATTATAATGTTGTATATAATAATATAGACACAGCCACTTGATTGAGCGATTTATTTGTGATGGAATAATTACTTTATAATTTTATTGGAGGTTTACACATGTGTTGTACAGTTACTCTGAGCCGTGCATTCATTTAAGTGATCACGGATATTATGGGATGGCTTGATGCAGCGCAAGAGATGCAGATCATTTGATCTTGACCCTTAAGAAACTTTAATACGGTCACGTTACAAATCTGCTCCAAATTGAATTAAAAATTAAATTACAACATTGAAATAAAAATGTAAAGGGTGTACAAATACTGTATAAAATCGTGAATATAAATAATTGGTAATCATGTTACGAAAAAAAATTTGTATAATTTATCAATAATAACTTTTATGGTGGTTTGGCTGTTTCCTTATAAAGGTCCAGAAATTTGTGGGGTTTTTATTGTATAATTTGTCAAGTTTTTTGCCAGGTGGCTTTTTTAATTATATGATGTCATTACGTTGCTGTCTTGACGCCAGCCAATCGCTGCATTGCTGATCGTGGTTTCGAGTATCAAATATTATATAAACAAATATTTTAAATAATGCCATGTGCAAAAATGTAAATAGAACACTGCTGATTAAGAGCAAGAGCAAGGCTTGGACAGGGCACCTCTGATAGATCAGCAGACTGTGTTGCATATGATCATCCTCTCAGTGATCTAGTCCTGTCACTCTAGATGCACAAGTATTTATTCTAGGTTCTTACTAAGAAACACTAGCATGTTTACATTTTCAGGTTTCAGGCAGGATCTGAGACATGTAACAATGTTTCCTCCTGAGCTGAAAACCCGCTCTGATGGGGAGCTAGTGGCTGGTATACAGAGATACATTTTTGCCACCTTACTTAGAGTGGGAAAGTATACATGATGCTTTCTCCACCATTCCAGTGGATTTTCCTCACTATCCAGCAAGGGGGACACCAAGTAACTACTCAGCTCTGCTTCTATTGTTTGCTGAAGCGACAAAGTGGGTGCAGTTGAAGGACTTGCCACACTTCCTTTGAAAAAACTTCCCAGTGACCTCTTTGGCTTCTTTGCTTCAGATGAAGTTGAGGGCTCTGTACTCTCTGCACTCTCTGCAGGACTTTCCCTGTGGACTGTAGCTGCTGACTCCATCTCGGTTTTAATTTTCTCCTGAATGGTGGGAACATGCTGCGCAGAAATGTATGAGGTTTTAAATCTTGGATCAACAAAACTGGCAGTGTCCAGTAGCTCTTCTGTTGTGGGGTCTGAGTACTTCCGCTTAAGGTACTCAAGGATGCTGGTTTTGAGCGTTTTGGTCAGCTCTGTCTCATCTTCCTCCTCAGCCAGCACTCGTGAATTGAGGATGTGTAGGATTGGCTTCACGAATGAAATGGTCACATACACTTCCCCTGACAGGGCTGTTTATACTCGGTAACGTGATTGTGCTCCAGGTGTTGAAACAAATTGCTTGTATTACCTTTAGTTGTCGAAACTGTCTTTCTGCAGTGTTTACATTTAACTCGATTTTGTTCGGTGTCGTCTTTACTGAAGCCAAAATGTGTCCAAACGACGGACATTGACGGGGTGGAGTCACGTGACTGTGTGCACGTGGCGCGGCAGTATGTTTTTAAAGGGAAAAAAACGAAATAACCGACATGGGAAAATTACGTCGGTTAGAGGTTCTGAATGTCGGTTTCGGTTATTTTTCGATTAATCGTACAGCCCTACTCCCTGCAGTTCAGGACTAACCTGATGAGAGGGCTGCTGGAGGAGTACAGCACACCGCGGTGTCCAGCCAAAGGAGGGCGATCTGCCTTAGACACTCCTCTGCGCCTTACGGCCAGGCATTTTCTCTCTGAAGTCCCTCAGACCACTTCCCAGGGCAGCAGGACCAGGCGGCACTGCAAGGTCTGCCTCTCCAGCACACGGAAGAGCAAGCAGAGGCGTCTTACCAAGCACATGTGTGTGCCGTGCAACACTCCCTTGTGTGCGGTCCCTTGCTTTGAGGAGTACCACACACTGAAGAAATATTAAATGTGTATAAAGTCAGAGTTTATTTATGTTTATTAATTGTAATTATATTTGTAATTTATTTAGTATAAACATATGTATATAGTTTGTTTTAAAGATTTTTTTTACCAGAGTATATTTATTGTTTTGTTTATAATACTATTTTGATTGTTGTTCATTGTAATCATATTTATAATTTTTGTAATTTTATTAGAAAGTGTGTATGTATGTATAATAGTTTAAACAAAAAACATTTAGCTTAAATTGAAGATTTAATAAAACATGAATGAAATGTGTAAATTTTGCAATTTCTTTTTAACAAATGACATGCGTTTGAATTATACTAAACTTATACAACACATTTCTCACTAGTAAAGCAGAGAAAAGGTACATGGTATTTGACATCATGTAAACTATATATATATGCAAGCTAATAGTGAGGCGTGACCATTCTGCTTTGCTAGTGAGATATAAAACTCAGTAACAATATTAACACTAAAACATAAATAATATATAATTTATTCATGTTACGTATCAAGTCAACTGAACCCTAATAACTTTACCGAATGCACGGAGCATATTTGCAATGTGCAAAACGACAAACATGACATTTGAACGTCCACATTATTGAGTACTGTTCGTTTTACAAGAGAATTTTTAAAACATCTTTATTCATATTTATTGCATGCTTGTAAATAATTATATGTGCTCCAAAATAGGAAATGAAAACTAAAATATACTCACCAATTGTCACGCGGATGTTGTGAGGGAGATGCAAAATGCCGTGTGCAAGCGAATTTCAAAGCAGTGGGAAAAAATAGCAACATAAACATGTCAACCATAGTGTGTACACGCTAACAAATAATGTGAGAGGTTTTGAATTAAAAAAATAAAGCAAAACATTCATAGTGTTCACCTGCACGCGGTCATCCACCATGAGCGCCATTGTGACTGCAAAAACTCACGTGTCAAGGTTGATGTGTTACCATGGAAATTAGAACGCATGTCATTGCATAATAACGGTCGCAAAAAAAAAAACTCACGCCAGGCTGCCAGTCTGAATATTTAGAACGTACGTGCGAAAGGGTTAATGTGAGAATCAAAGGCGAACGGCGCGTGACATACGTCACGACCAAACATTAGCGATTGGTTATGGCAGATCCAGAGTGGCACTGGGCAGATCCAATAGTTTTAAACTTCAACAGAGTACCCACCTTCAAGGAAGTTAACGCTTGTTCAATGGAGAGTGGCCAGACTCTCTGTACAAATTAAATGTATGAGTACGAGAGACAATTGCGTGACATTTCGATTGCGTGAAATTCAATGACATCAAAGCTTTAATGTGAGTGGTTATCTAGGCACACGTACGTGATCCAAGTTAGCCATTATACTTTCTCCAATGGTAAGACCCACAAACCCTCTTATTTCCCAATAATAAGACAATCTCTCTTCAGAGTTACTAGAAAATTGCAGGTAGGTGCATTTGATCAGGATCTGAACTAAACCACGCATGACAGTGGCAGGGCAGGATTTGAGGAACCTTGCTCTGCAGTGCAGCCTCAAGCACAGACTGACCTGGGACATTGATCGGTAGGATTGTGGAGTTCATTGCACCGTGTAGGTTCTGTGCCTCACAAGTGTATTCCCCAGTATTCTCATGGGCCATAGTAAAGGAAAGCACAAGAGAGGCACCCACTTCTTCCACTCTGCCGTCCTTCTTCAAGAACCACCTGTGGTCCGTCGGAGGGTTGGCATTACTTTGACAGGTGAGGGTTAATTTATTACCAAGGCCGACTGAGCCTGTAAGAGAGATCCATGTTTCCTTAGGAGGATCTGTGGACCAGACAAAGAAGAATCAGTGTGTATTTTCAGAACGACCACAATAAGAGAAAAGCTGCAAACTGTGTTGGGTTAAAATCTCACACTCCACATTGAGGATGACGGTCTTGTGGCTGAGCATTGGTTTGTCCTGTCTGTTTAGCAGATGGATGGAAACACAGCTCACGTTCAGCTCATGATGACGGAATGATGGGCCGAAGTTCAAAATGGCAGAAACACTCTGTGTCCCATCAGCATTTAACTGTGTCCATTGTGTTATGTTGCCACCAAATGCAGGATCCCATGTTACATTTGGATAGTTACCGGGGCAAGGCACTGGAACGGTGCAAGTCAAATTCCCCACCTCACCCTCTCTGAGTACCGGCAAATTCACATGCGGCTCAGCCAAGGAGTCTATCAGGATATGGAGAGGAGAAAGAATGGTGTTCATTTGTAGAAACTCATTTACATTTACAAATAATAATGGTTGCACTTTATTTCTAGATGCCCTTGTTACCTTGTAATTATACAAATAAGTTCCAGGACACATTTATCAATACATTAATAAGATGATACAATTACTAAAGACTTTTGGAAAAACAAAACTCAGACATGAAGTCTGATCAAGTTTGCAGCTTACTCTGGGTACACACAGAGAAAAAAAGGTGTCAAAATTGTACCTTTAGGGTTACAAGAGCTTGTCACTGGGGCAGTACTCTTAAAAGCACATCTTTGTACCTTTTTAATACCGCAAAAAGGTTCAAAGTAGTACCTTAAGGTATTGTTATTAGATACTAATTTGAAACTTTTAGGAGTAAAAAAAAGGTACAAATATGTCCTTTTAACCCTCTACAGCAAAGTGTTACCCTCAGGCAATGGAACGTTTTCTTAAGACCCTTCAGTACATTTCTTTAAATGTTTGCAATCAAGAATGGTTCAAAAAGAATCAAAGAACAGCCGATAAGGTGTGGGAGTCACATCAAGCACCATTTGAAAGTGGGTCTTCCTTTTCTGGGATCGTAAAATGAGATGTATTCAAGGATGTCTTTGGACTTTCTCATATTATCATGTATTAGTGCACGATATAAGCTCTAATTATAGTTGTATATATTTATTTTTGATATCTTGACATTTTTTAAAAAGTTTTGCTCTCTGAGCATTGTCTAATGATTTGTGAATTAATATTAATAAGATTTGTGAATTATTTTGTGAATTTTCTCTTTGATTCTATACCATTGTCAAAAAATATATTTTTTAATCAGTAACACGTTCCCAAATGAACCAAGAAATGATGTGGAAGCATTTTTATCATGTGCTATCAAAATGTGTGCTGTATAGAGGTACCTAAAGGTACAATTTTGACACAATTTTTTCTCTCAGCTAACACAGGAAGTGTGCGTGTGACTGACGTTAAAGAAAGCTTTTTGTTTTCCCATGTTACATTGAAGTAAGTTTTCAAGGAATTTCAGTGTTTGGAAAAGAGATTAAACTTAGCCAATTAGCAGATGATACCACAATTTTTGTCAAAAATAGTGACTAATTGGATGAAGTTATTCATCATTATTATCTGAAATCTCTGGATTAAAGATGAATAAGAATAAGTCCACTTTATTCTATTAAAGACTGTGTGTTGAAAGAAATGTGTGGTATACCAATTTAAGACAATATCACATGCCTTGGGATAAAGGTATGTAAAGATTTGAGTTAAAGAAGCCAGTTACATTTTGGGCCTATTATTGAGAAAATTTAAAACAGATTCAAGATGTGGCTTATGAGAGATCTGTCCCTAAATGGATCTCAAGGTCTGTTTATATATGTATGTCAGCAGACGTTCCAAATGTTGTTAGGGAATTAGATAAGATTCTTTTTCATTTTATTTGGAGGAAGAAAGTACACTATTTACGGAAAGATATTCTAAATAATAATAGAGACTTTGGTGGCCTTGAAGTTTTAAATTTTACAGATCTCAATAATGTGTTTAAGATTAAATGGATAATAGAATTTATTAAAAATAAAGATAATATATGGAATGTTTTCCCAAATTACATATTTAACTCTTGAAATGTAATTTTCCGGTTGAAAAAATCCCAGTTAAACTGGCAAACTTTCATAAGCAGGCACTGCTGGCTTGGCAATCAATATATAAACATAACTTTTCACCGCATCGATACTTTATATGGAATAACAAAGATATCTTGTACAAACAATCTTTAATAAGACTTGGCACGACAATGGAATTCTTATTGTTAGTCAGTTGCTTCTGAATTTCTCAATAAATGTATTATTCCTGTGAGGCCAAAAGAATAATGCTATTATCTTTGATGCAATCCCTGGCAGAGTTGTATCACTATTACGAAATCCTGGATTTTATCTTTTAAACGTTGATTGTCAAACCAGTTTTTGTAGTGATACGATATTTATTGGGGATATTCATATAATAATAGATAAATGCAGTAACATATATTAGAAATATTTTAAAAACAAACTATTTGCCTTGTTCAACAGTGCTTTGGTCTACTAAATATGAAAATATTAACTGGAAAGAGTATGGTCAATTACAAACAAAGTTTTTTATTAATAATACAATTAGAGAGGTATTTAAACAGAATTTACCCTGTTAAGGAGTTACTTAAACGTTTCCATGTGAATATTGAAAACGTATGTGAATTCTGTGGCAATGCCAATGAATCTGACTCATCTTTGTTTTGATTGTATATATTAAAAAAAAAAGTTGGTTTGTTTCTAATTTCATTTCTAGATTGTTTGGAACATGTATACAAATTGATCTGTATGACGTAGTATTTTTCTTTGTACAAGACAATGTTGATTCCAAAAGTATGATGAGCTTCCTTGTACAACTTTTTATTTTACTTGGGAAAATATCACATTCACGTAAAAAAAAAAAAAAAAAGCAAGAAAGACCAATGAAGCTTTTTGTTACTTTAAATTGTTGTAATTTTACCCCTGGCATGACTTACTTTAATTTTCATATTCTTATGTTTTTGTTTTATACTTGTTGTGAGTTGTATTTACAATTTTTTTATATATTTTTTGCATTAATAATAAAAAAAAAAATTACATTGTTACACCAGTAGAAGGCGCCAAGGGAACATCTTTAAAGATGCTGATTCATTCAGTTACGAACCAAGGGCAGTGATAGCCAGTATTTCAGATACAGGCCTATTTGAAATACAAAATACTATTTAATAAAATGTAATTTGTATTTAAATACATTTAAGTTTAGTATTTTATTAGGCTACTGATTTCCTGTATCAACTAGTTCAGGCCCTCGCTTTCACTCGCATGAGCTGCAGCTGTATATGTGTGATAGATATACGACTGGAAATGTAATGGTTATTTGTGTAATTGTTTATATTTTCATATGCATATTATTGTTCCCTACTTGAGTTTGTAAATTTATATTGTTCAATAACAAAAAAGCTGATTTTGTATGTTTCTAGAGCACAGTGTGAGAGAATTCTTTGCATTAAAGGGTTAGTTCACCCAAAAATGAAAATTGTCATTAATTGCTCACCCTCATGTCGTTCGACACCCATAAGACCTCCGTTCATCTTCAGAATGCAAATGTAGATATTTTTGTTGAAATCCGATGGCTCAGAAAGGCCTCCATTGGCAGCAATGACATTTCCTCTCTCAAGACCCATAAAAGGTACTAAAGACGTCGTTACCAAGTCCATCTCACTACAGTGGTTCTACAATCATTTTATGAAGCGACGAGAAGTTTTAATGCACAAAAAAACAAAACAAAATAACGACTTTATTCAACAAGTTCTTGTCTTCCGTCTGGGCCTCTGACGTGAACTCACGAAGCACCACGACGCATGCGCGAGAATATGACGTAGAGCCTGTGTTCGGGCATCCAGGAAATGCACACTTTAGCACCATTTTGACCACTACGCCAAGACCTAAAGCATGACAGCTCAGATATGGGGCATCTTCCTCTGCTTTTAAACAAAGCTCCTCGCTTCCAGGTCATGTGTCAGAACGCCGGCCAGGCCCGGGTTGGCTAATCGGGAGCACCGGGAACATTCCCGGTGGGCCGGTCTGTTTTTTTGGCCACGAGGGCCGTTGTTATCATGGCACTGGGTTGAAATATGGATGCTGTCCCTAGGCTGCCTGCACTCACAGCAGCCCCACTTTTTTATTTAATATTTTACCGCAGTCCAACTCTTTTTATTTATTATTTTACCGCAGTCCCACTCTTTTTTATTTAATATTTTCTCGCAGAGTGCAGCCTGCAGGTTAATGATGACGTGATTATCTTTTCACTCCCTGGCCCCGCCCCCGACACAGCACCTTGCAAGTTGCTCAAAATAAAAAAAGTCAGATAAAAATGGATAATAGGAAGCGCAGAGGCGGCGCTGAAAAGGCCAGAATAAAAAAGAAGAAAGCTTTGGAAACTGACGCGGCCAAATGTTCTAAGCTGAGCACATTTTTCCTCAAAAAAACAAATGAAGACGACGAGGCCGGTAAGTAAGCTAACGTCAAGGTAGTTAGGAGCAGTGCGAGATGCTAGCGACCGTGCAAAACAACGTTGTCTGCAAACCACGTTCATGTATCAAACTTTTTCTTGTAGCTCTTCAGCAGCAGGCACCTCTAGTCCGGTTTGCTGCTAACAGTGAAGAGCAAGGCCCAGTAACGTTACCAAGCACCAGTAATGAGCCCAACACACCAGAATGGGCAGGTAGGATTGTCATTCAGAAGAACTAGTAATAGTAACGAAGAGCCCTGCTCAATGAAAAATGCCCAGAGATAATTAATGATACCTGATGATTCAGCAATACATTAATGAAACTGACTTGACTTGATTTGAAAGCTTTGTAAAAAGGGGATATTTGTGGTGAGAAATAAATGTAACAAATTTCATTTAGTGTCAGAAAGAGAGCCAGGACCCAGTTGTGAAGAGACTTATGCTCTCACTGTGAAAGACAGGTAAGCTGTTATTGTACCATAGTGTGTGAAGAAGCAAACCTTATGCTTTTCTTACTTAGTATCTTACTTGTTTCCAGTTCAAATATATAAATTATTCTTAATTCAAGATACATTTACTAGACAAGTGAAATGGCATAAGAAATGAGGTCTTGTTTTCTGGAGAGAAAAAAAACACCCTAAAAAATATTATTATTTTGCTTAAAACAAGCTAAATCTAAAATCTGTCTCGATTCTTTTTTGGCTGGAGTGATAGGGGTAAGGGGAAGGGCCAGATAGCCCTTCAAACTAAGATTTTTTAGGACCACACTTCGAACGAAGGGGTATGAGGAGTTTCCCTCCACCGACTACCGTGCTGCATAGAATGTGTGTGTGCTGCCACTCGGGATCGATCACTTATTGCGTGTCGCCTGGCTGCCGTTTCTCCATAGCTTGCTAAACACACTATTTGGGTGATTTGAACACATATTAATAATAATTAAAAAATATATATCTGGTCATCCTTCATAACGCAGTCGATATTTACAATACATATCGTCTGTAAACTCTCGCGTTACCAAGGCAACGACTGACTATGTATGAACATTATCGCAGCACCACAGTGGATAACGAAACCATATCCGTACCGGCCGGCTCGGACCAGCACGGAAGAGAACGGTTAATAAACATAGAGAACAGTTTGGTCCAATGGAAAAGCGGCTTCACTAGTCTTGTATGTTCTGTATTCTGTATCATCTTAGGAAACTCTGGCTCATATGTTTTTGAACTGAAAACTAGCGCCATTTTATTAAGTCCAAATACAGCGCAAAACTCTGTTGGGAGTGAGTAATTTGTTAAACGTGCTCGCGTCTGATCTGTTAGATATAGACTACACACTTCATTGCTGTTCATACTGGTTAAATGTCACAGGATTTTATTATAAAAGAAACGGGGTATGATTATGTGTAATGGTGTCCCATTTCTTAGGGGAATATTTTCACCCCTACGCCTTGGAACTCTGTTTCAAGGGGCAAGGGGAACAGGTAGGGGAAGGCGAAGGGGTATAGAATAGAATTGGGATTGGGCCTTAGCCTAGTGTGGGCTTGATACACTTAGCCTACTGTGGACTTGATACGCTTAGCCTAGTGTGGACTTGATACGCTTAGCCTAGTGTGGGCTTGATATGCTTAGCCTAGTGTGGGCTTGATACGCTTAGCCTAGTGTGGGCTTGATACGCTTAGCCTAGTGTGGGCTTGATACGCTTAGCCTAGTGTGGGCTTGATACGCTTAGCCTAGTGTGGGCTTGATACGTTTAGCCTAGTTTGGGCTTGATACGCTTAGCCTAGTGTGGGCTTGATACGCTTAGCCTAGTGTGGGCTTGATACACTTAGCCTAATGTGGGCTTGATACGCTTAGCCTAGTGTGGGCTTGATACGCTTAGCCTAGTGTGGGCTTGATACACTTAGCCTAGTGTGGGCTTGATACACTTAGCCTAGTGTGGGCTTCATACGCTTAGCCTAGTGTGGGCTTGATACACTTAGCCTAGTGTGGGCTTGATACACTTAGCCTAGTGTGGGCTTGATACATTTAGCCTAGTGTGGGCTTGATACATTTAGCCTAGTGTGGGCTTGATAAGTTTAGCCTAGTGTGGGCTTGATACGCTTAGCCTAGTGTGGGCTTGATACGCTTAGCCTAGTGTGGGCTTGATACGCTTAGCCTAGTGTGGGCTTGATACGCTTAGCCTAGTTTGGGCTTGATACGCTTAGCCTAGTGTGGGCTTGATACGCTTAGCCTAGTGTGGGCTTGATACACTTAGCCTAATGTGGGCTTGATACGCTTAGCCTAGTGTGGGCTTGATACGCTTAGTCTAGTGTGGGCTTGATACGCTTAGCCTAGTGTGGGCTTGATACGCTTAGCCTAGTGTGGGCTTCATACGCTTAGCCTAGTGTGGGCTTGATACGCTTTGCCTAGTGTGGGCTTGATACGCTTAGCCTAGTGTGGGCTTCATACGCTTAGCCTAGTGTGGGCTTGATACGCTTAGCCTAGTGTGGGCTTGATACGCTTAGCCTAGTGTGGGCTTGATACACTTAGCCTAGTGTGGGCTTGATAAGTTTAGCCTAGTGTGGGCTTGATACACTTAGCCTAGTGTGGGCTTGATACATTTAGCCTAGTGTGGGCTTGATACGCTTAGCCTAGTGTGGGCTTGATACACTTAGCCTAGTGTGGGCTTGATACACTTAGCCTAGTGTGGGCTTGATACATTTAGCCTAGTGTGGGCTTGATAAGTTTAGCCTAGTGTGGGCTTGATACACTTAGCCTAGTGTGGGCTTGATACATTTAGCCTAGTGTGGGCTTGATACGCTTAGCCTAGTGTGGGCTTGATACACTTAGCCTAGTAGCCTAGTGTGGGCTTGATACGCTTAGCCTAGTAGCCCGAGTGTGGGCTTGATACGTTTAGCCTAGTAGCCTAGTGTGGGCTTGATATGCTTAGCCTAGTGTGGGCTTGATACACTTAGCCTAATGTGGGCTTGATACGGTTAGACTAGTGTGGGCTTGATACGCTTTGCCTAGTGAGTGCTTGATACACTTAGCCTAGTGTGGGCTTGATACGCTTAGCCTAGTGTGGGCTTGATACGCTTAGCCTAGTGTGGGCTTGATACACTTAGCCTAGTAGCCTAGTGTGGGCTTGATACGCTTAGCCTAGTAGCCCGAGTGTGGGCTTGATACGTTTAGCCTAGTAGCCTAGTGTGGGCTTGATATGCTTAGCCTAGTGTGGGCTTGATACACTTAGCCTAATGTGGGCTTGATACGGTTAGACTAGTGTGGGCTTGATACGCTTTGCCTAGTGAGTGCTTGATACACTTAGCCTAGTGTGGGCTTGATACACTTAGCCTAGTGTGGGCTTGATACGCTTAGCCTAGTGTGGGCTTGATACGCTTAGCTTAGTGTGGGCTTGATACGCTTAGCCTAGTGTGGGCTTGATATGTTTAGCCTAGTAGCCTAGTGTGGGCTTGATATGCTTAGCCTAGTGTGGGCTTGATACACTTAGCCTAATGTGGGCTTGATATGCTTAGACTAGTGTGGGCTTGATACGCTTTGCCTAGTGAGTGCTTGATACGCTTTGCCTAGTGAGTGCTTGATACACTTAGCCTAGTGTGGGCTTGATACGCTTAGCCTAGTGTGGGCTTGATACGCTTAGCCTAGTGTGGGTGTGGGCTTGATACGCTTAGCCTAGTGTGGGCTTGATACATTTAGCCTAGTGTGGGCTTGATACGCTTAGCCTAGTGTGGGCTTGATACGCTTAGCCTAGTGTGGGCTTGATACGCTTAGCCTAGTGTGGGCTTGATAGGCTGGGGCTTGATACGCTTAGCCTAGTGTGGGCTTGATGCGTTTAGCCTAGTGTGGGCTTGATGCGCTTAGCCTAGTGTGGGCTTGATACACTTAGCCTAGTGTGGGCTTGATACACTTAGCCTAGTGTGGGCTTGATACATTTAGCCTAGTGTGGGCTTGATAAGTTTAGCCTAGTGTGGGCTTGATACGCTTAGCCTAGTGTGGGCTTGATACGCTTAGCCTAGTGTGGGCTTGATACGCTTAGCCTAGTGTGGGCTTGATACGCTTAGCCTAGTTTGGGCTTGATACGCTTAGCCTAGTGTGGGCTTGATACGCTTAGCCTAGTGTGGGCTTGATACACTTAGCCTAATGTGGGCTTGATACGCTTAGCCTAGTGTGGGCTTGATACGCTTAGTCTAGTGTGGGCTTGATACGCTTAGCCTAGTGTGGGCTTGATACGCTTAGCCTAGTGTGGGCTTCATACGCTTAGCCTAGTGTGGGCTTGATACGCTTTGCCTAGTGTGGGCTTGATACGCTTAGCCTAGTGTGGGCTTCATACGCTTAGCCTAGTGTGGGCTTGATACGCTTAGCCTAGTGTGGGCTTGATACGCTTAGCCTAGTGTGGGCTTGATACACTTAGCCTAGTGTGGGCTTGATAAGTTTAGCCTAGTGTGGGCTTGATACACTTAGCCTAGTGTGGGCTTGATACATTTAGCCTAGTGTGGGCTTGATACGCTTAGCCTAGTGTGGGCTTGATACACTTAGCCTAGTGTGGGCTTGATACACTTAGCCTAGTGTGGGCTTGATACATTTAGCCTAGTGTGGGCTTGATAAGTTTAGCCTAGTGTGGGCTTGATACACTTAGCCTAGTGTGGGCTTGATACATTTAGCCTAGTGTGGGCTTGATACGCTTAGCCTAGTGTGGGCTTGATACACTTAGCCTAGTAGCCTAGTGTGGGCTTGATACGTTTAGCCTAGTAGCCTAGTGTGGGCTTGATATGCTTAGCCTAGTGTGGGCTTGATACACTTAGCCTAATGTGGGCTTGATACGGTTAGACTAGTGTGGGCTTGATACGCTTTGCCTAGTGAGTGCTTGATACACTTAGCCTAGTGTGGGCTTGATACGCTTAGCCTAGTGTGGGCTTGATACGCTTAGCCTAGTGTGGGCTTGATACACTTAGTCTAGTAGCCTAGTGTGGGCTTGATACGCTTAGCCTAGTAGCCCGAGTGTGGGCTTGATACGTTTAGCCTAGTAGCCTAGTGTGGGCTTGATATGCTTAGCCTAGTGTGGGCTTGATACACTTAGCCTAATGTGGGCTTGATACGGTTAGACTAGTGTGGGCTTGATACGCTTTGCCTAGTGAGTGCTTGATACACTTAGCCTAGTGTGGGCTTGATACACTTAGCCTAGTGTGGGCTTGATACGCTTAGCCTAGTGTGGGCTTGATACGCTTAGCTTAGTGTGGGCTTGATACGCTTAGCCTAGTGTGGGCTTGATATGTTTAGCCTAGTAGCCTAGTGTGGGCTTGATATGCTTAGCCTAGTGTGGGCTTGATACACTTAGCCTAATGTGGGCTTGATATGCTTAGACTAGTGTGGGCTTGATACGCTTTGCCTAGTGAGTGCTTGATACGCTTTGCCTAGTGAGTGCTTGATACACTTAGCCTAGTGTGGGCTTGATACGCTTAGCCTAGTGTGGGCTTGATACGCTTAGCCTAGTGTGGGTGTGGGCTTGATACGCTTAGCCTAGTGTGGGCTTGATACATTTAGCCTAGTGTGGGCTTGATACGCTTAGCCTAGTGTGGGCTTGATACGCTTAGCCTAGTGTGGGCTTGATACGCTTAGCCTAGTGTGGGCTTGATAGGCTGGGGCTTGATACGCTTAGCCTAGTGTGGGCTTGATGCGTTTAGCCTAGTGTGGGCTTGATGCGCTTAGCCTAGTGTGGGCTTGATGTGCTTAGCCTAGTGTGGGCTTGATACGCTTAGCCTAGTGTGGGCTTGATACGCTTAGCCTAGTGTGGGCTTGGTACGTTTAACCTAGTGTGGGCTTGGTACACTTAGCCTAATGTGGGCTTGATACGCTTAGCCTAGTGTGGGCTTGATACACTTAGCCTAGTGTGGGCTTGATACACTTAGCCTAGTGTGGGCTTGATACGCTTAGCCTAGTGTGGGCTTGATACGCTTAGCCTAGTGTGGGCTTGATATGCTTAGCTTAGTGTGGGCTTGATACGCTTAGCCTAGTGTGGGCTTGATATGTTTAGCCTTGTAGCCTAGTGTGGGCTTGATATGCTTAGCCTAGTGTGGGCTTGATACACTTAGCCTAATGTGGGCTTGATATGCTTAGACTAGTGTGGGCTTGATACGCTTAGCCTAGTGTGGGCTTGATACGCTTAGCCTAGTGTGGGCTTGATACGCTTAGCCTAGTGTGGGCTTGATACGCTTAGCCTAGTGTGGGCTTGATGCGCTTAGCCTAGTGTGGGCTTGATACGCTTAGCCTAGTGTGGGTGTGGGCTTGATACGCTTAGCCTAGTGTGGGCTTGATACATTTAGCCTAGTGTGGGCTTGATACGCTTAGCCTAGTGTGGGCTTGATACGCTTAGCCTAGTGTGGGCTTGATACGCTTAGCCTAGTGTGGGCTTGATACGCTTAGCCTAGTGTGGGCTTGATACGCTTAGCCTAGTGTGGGCTTGATACGCTTAGCCTAGTGTGGGCTTGATACGCTTAGCCTAGTGTGGGCTTGATGCGCTTAGCCTAGTGTGGGCTTGATGCGCTTAGCCTAGTGTGGGCTTGATGTGCTTAGCCTAGTGTGGGCTTGATACGCTTAGCCTAGTGTGGGCTTGATATGCTTAGCCTAGTGTGGGCTTGGTACGTTTAACCTAGTGTGGGCTTGATACACGTAGCCTAATGTGGGCTTGATACGCTTAGCCTAGTGTGGGCTTGATACACTTAGCCTAGTGTGGGCTTGATACATTTAGCCTAGTGTGGGCTTGATACGCTTAGCCTAGTAGCCTAGTGTGGGCTTGATACGTTTAGCCTAGTAGCCTAGTGTGGGCTTGATACGCTTAGCCTAGTAGCCTAGTGTGGGCTTGATACACTTAGCCTAGTGCGGGCTTGATGTGCTTAGCCTAGTGTGGGCTTGATACACTTAGCCTAATGTGGGCTTGATACGCTTAGCCTAGTGTGGGCTTGATACGCTTAGCCTAGCGTGGGCTTGATACGCTTAGCCTAGTGTGGGCTTGATACACTTAGCCTATTTTGGGCTTGATACGCATAGCCTAGTGTGGGCTTGATACACTTAGCCTAGTGTGGGCTTTATACGCTTAGCCTAGTGTGGGCTTGATATGCTTAGCCTAGTAGCCTAGTGTAGGCTTGATACGTTTAGCCTAGAAGCCTAATGTGGGCTTGATACGCTTAGCCTAGTGTGGGCTTGATACGTTTAGCCTAGAAGCCTAATGTGGGCTTGATACGCTTAGCCTAGTGTGGGCTTGATACACTTAGCCTAGTAGCCTAGTGTGGGCTTGATACGCTTAGCCTAGTAGCCCGAGTGTGGGCTTGATACGTTTAGCCTAGTAGCCTAGTGTGGGCTTGATATGCTTAGCCTAGTGTGGGCTTGATACACTTAGCCTAATGTGGGCTTGATACGCTCAGACTAGTGAGTGCTTGATACGCTTAGCCTAGTGTGGGCTTGATACGCTTAGCCTAGGGTAGGCTTGATACGCTTAGCCTAGTGTGGGCTTGATACGCTTAGCCTAGTGTGGGCTTGATACGCTTAGCCTAGTGTGGGCTTGATACGCTTAGCCTAGTGTGGGCTTGATGCGCTTAGCCTAGTGTGGGCTTGATGCGCTTAGCCTAGTGAAGGCTTGATGCGCTTAGCCTAGTGTGGGCTTGATACACTTAGCCTAGTGTGGGCTTGATACGCTTAGCCTAGTGTGGGCTTGATACGCTTAGCCTAGTAGCCTAGTGTGGGCTTGATACGTTTAGCCTAGAAGCCCTAATGTGGGCTTGATACGCTTAGCCTAGTGTGGGCTTGATACGTTTAGCCTAGAAGCCTAATGTGGGCTTGATACACTTAGCCTAGTGTGGGCTTGATACGCATAGCCTAGTGTGGGCTTGATACACTTAGCCTAGTGTGGGCTTGATACATTTAGCCTAGTGTGGGCTTGATACGCTTAGCCTAGTGTGGGCTTGATACACTTAGCCTAGTGTGGGCTTGATACACTTAGCCTAGTAGCCTAGTGTGGGCTTGATACACTTAGCCTAGTGTGGGCTTGATACGCTTAGCCTAGTGTGGGCTTGATTCGCTTAGACTAGTGTGGGCTTGATACACTTAGCCTAGTATGGGCTTGATACACTTAGCTGGGCTTGATACGCTTAACCTAGTGTGGGCTTGATATGCTTAGCCTAGTGTGGGCTTGATACGCTTAGCCTAGTGTGGGCTTGATACGCTTAGCCTAGTGTGGGCTTGATACGCTTAGCCTAGTGTGGGCTTGATACGCTTAGCCTAGTATGGGCTTGATACACTTAGCTGGGCTTGATACGTGTAACGGCCACCTGGAATATGGTGCAGGATGTTAATGTTGTTGTGCCTTTAAGATGACCGCTTCTATGGTGCACGCTGTTTTTATGTGAGCGCGCACGCATGTTGAGTGTGACGAGAGAGATGACTGCTCTACGGCTGACTGGTGTTTCAGTTTATTAATGTTACCTTTCCCCTTTGATTTTGTAACGTTTTTCAGAGTGTTTTCTTTCATTTTCCCCTCACTCTTTTTACATGTATGGGAAGAGTGTATTCTTTTGTGCGAACCCTTTATAAAGACTCGTGGGACTACCAGTTCATTTTGACCAGTGTCGTTCTTCTCGGCTCCTGTTTCTTATGTTTTTCGTCTGGGCAGACTTCACCCTCTGGTAGACGTTACAAATTGGCGCCCGAACAACTAGATCCATACCAGTCATCTTTCGTTTTTGACACGGATGTTCTACTTTGTTTATCTTTTTGGAAGAGGATTTCGTTGCTGGAGTTTTTCATCGCGCTGCAGCAATCGTAACTGGCTGACTAGCTTGCTATCTATGGGGACCATGCGGTCGCTACGTGACTGTGAGTATTTTTTTTTCTGAGCTTGTATTATTTTCATGGATCGTCGGAATATTGAATGATTCAATTGCATACGCGAATCTTTGGACGTTTTTCCCCCCCGACCGTTTTTGCCTTTTGATCACTTTTTGAACTGAACTGTATTATATTGCATCAGGACACTACGGGGAAAACTGCTGTCTTTTGCATCACTCTGACTTTTATGCGACGAGTCTGTGACAATGAGGAACATTGTGAACATGTGAACTCTGAAGATCAAGTGAAGAAATCACACGCGGGACATTATTTTTTTTCTTCTCTCTCCTTTTTGTGGTGCGCGTCTTCTCGTTTCAAGCCAGAACGCACGGAATGGATCGCTGTTTGCAAGGACACTTGATTGGGTAACATTTTATAGTGGGCAAATCATCAGTGTTTCCACGTTTTTCTGACACTTTTTGATATTACTCACATTGCTGGGTTTCACTGTTGGAAATCATATCACAGGGTGCTGTTAACAGGAAAATTCAATGTGCATGTTAGTTAACTGTAAACTTTTAAAATAATTACTGATGTTTCTTCCCTGTGGGTGTGCTTATACGACATTTTACTAAGTTCTGTTTTTCTTCCATTTATTTGTGAAAATTTACAGTTTTTCAAGTATTGTTTGCATTGACTAACCGTGACTGTCGTTGTACATAATGGCTACTCACCCTGACTGTCAGTCTGACCTAACTGACTGGTCCTCAGTCGCAGACTCTCTTCCACAACAGGTGGAATCACAGCAAGGTGCTGGAGACGTACAGACTCAAGTTCAGCTGTTACAAGCAGAGGTGGCAATGCTGCAGCGGTGCCTTCGTGACTCAATTAACCTACAAAAAGACATGCTGGACCGTTTAGCGGATCAACAGTGTACCGTACCACAACCAGCTCCCTTGGCCAGCTCGACGCCTTACGGTTTGGCGCAAGCTCCATCAATAGCCTCAAGGTCAGTGCCAGTCAATGCAAAATATATAGTACTGCACCCATATTTGCTCAGCCACTCACTATGGATATGAATACCACAACGAAAGCCCTTACATCTGTGCTTCACCAATCACGACTCGAGCCACCCGTGTTCTCTACAGATGGTTCCCTGAATCCTGAAGAATGGCTTCAGTCACTTAATGTGTACAGAACCTCATTGGATCTCACGGATGCACAGATTTTCCTCGAGCTCCCACGTTTCCTGTCAAAAGAGCCAAGAAAATGGTTTACCATCCTTAGCACATATGTGACAACTTGGGCTCAGTTCTGTGAGTTTTTCAGGACTGTCTTTCTGCCTTCCGATAATCAAGAACGTATTCTGAGGGGCATTTTGGACCGCGTGCAAATGCCTGATGAGCCGCTGCCAACTTTTGTTGCTCACATGTTGGGTGAGTTCCGTAAACTAAAGACCCCCCCGCCCCAACAGGAGCAAATAGATTTGATACGGAAGCATGTGCTGGAGAAATACAGAGTCGCTCTTTATGGCGCACCCATACCGTCAGTCATGGACCTTCTTTTGCGGGCTCACGAGCTTCATGCAGTCCTTGGTCCAAGTGTTGGGTGTCCGCCTCAGAGACAGGCTAGCATTATGCCATCGAGGGATGTTCATTGTTTTAAATGCTCCTTGCCTGGATTCACCACCCGTACATGTCCGAACTGTAGTCCAGGATTAAGGCCGCGTTCACCTCCAACAGAGCCCCCAAGAGTGACTGGTGATACTGTAAATAGACCGTCGGATGGGAGTTGGATGGATGGCTCTAACCAGCCCATTGAGGTAGGGTAAGTGGCCTCAGACTTAACCCAGAGGGGAAACTTCAGGGGAGGGAGGACGTTCAAACGGGGCAATCCTCCCTCCAGAAGATAAACAGGCCTCGCTTACCTGATGTTTCCATGAGTGATCAACCTACGCTGTGTCATGTAGAGGATGTTGTTTCCACGTCCTATTGGAACACGCCATTCAGAGTAAAGGTTAATCTTTATGGACAAGCTTTTGATGCCACTCTGGACACTGGTGCTTCTCTTTCTGCGGTGCAGTCAGTGGTCATCCAGACTATTCCTGATTTGTTTGACGGACATTTGGGACGAACCTCTTTGGTGGGGCATGAGATTGTCACGGGTGATGTAAAGTCAGTCCACCTTGCTCCGTACCGCACTTCTCCTGCTAAAAAGGAACTCATTGAATCTCAAATCAAGGAGATGTTAAAGGAAGGTATAATTGAACCCGCTTCTGGGCCTTGGGCTGCCCCAGTTGTAATCGTCCCAAAACAATCAGGTGAGCCAAGATTCTGTGTCGATTATCGGGCACTCAATAAGCTCACTGTTAAGGATTCGTATCCACTCCCGAGGATTGATGAATCTCTCGACTTCCTGCCAAGAGGGACTTTCATTTCCACCATTGACTTGGCCAGAGGTTATTGGCAGGTAGCAGTGGCGGAGAACTCAAGGCCAAAGACTGCTTTCGTCTATTTGCCCCAACAGGAGCAAATAGATTTGATACGGAAGCATGTGCTGGAGAAATACAGAGTCGCTCTTTATGGCGCACCCATACCGTCAGTCATGGACCTTCTTTTGCGGGCTCACGAGCTTCATGCAGTCCTTGGTCCAAGTGTTGGGTGTCCGCCTCAGAGACAGGCTAGCATTATGCCATCGAGGGATGTTCATTGTTTTAAATGCTCCTTGCCTGGATTCACCACCCGTACATGTCCGAACTGTAGTCCAGGATTAAGGCCGCGTTCACCTCCAACAGAGCCCCCAAGAGTGACTGGTGATACTGTAAATAGACCGTCGGATGGGAGTTGGATGGATGGCTCTAACCAGCCCATTGAGGTAGGGGAAGTGGCCTCAGACTTAACCCAGAGGGGAAACTTCAGGGGAGGGAGGACGTTCAAACGGGGCAATCCTCCCTCCAGAAGATAAACAGGCCTCGCTTACCTGATGTTTCCATGAGTGATCAACCTACGCTGTGTCATGTAGAGGATGTTGTTTCCACGTCCTATTGGAACACGCCATTCAGAGTAAAGGTTAATCTTTATGGACAAGCTTTTGATGCCACTCTGGACACTGGTGCTTCTCTTTCTGCGGTGCAGTCAGTGGTCATCCAGACTATTCCTGGGGGGGACATAAAAATTAAGCCATGGTCCGCACCTCCTATTCATCTTGCAGATGGAGCCCCCTGTTGCCCACTGGGTGTCATTTGGTTATCTCTGGGTTTTATGGGCCAGCGTTTTTATCATCGCTTCGCTGTTGTCCATAATCTTTCTTCTCCTGTTATCTTGGGAATGGACTTTATGTTGAGATCTTCAGTCACGATCCATGTTCCGTCCAGGTCAGTGGTGCTCGGTGATGAGCCGGTGCCCCTTGAGGAGCTGGAGGGCACTGACTTAATTATGCCTGTCTCTGATTTGTCATGCCTGGAGGTCAGTACTTTTGCCCTGTCTGAAAAGGTTAAAGAAGCCTCCCTGGATAACGAACAGAAAAAGAGATTGACTGATTTGCTCGAGACCTTCAGTGATTTGTTTGACGGACATTTGGGACGAACCTCTTTGGTGGAGCATGAGATTGTCACGGGTGATGTAAAGCCAGTCCACCTTGCTCCGTACCGCACTTCTCCTGCTAAAAAGGAACTCATTGAATCTCAAATCAAGGAGATGTTAAAGGAAGGTATAATTGAACCCGCTTCTGGGCCTTGGGCTGCCCCAGTTGTAATCGTCCCAAAACAATCAGGTGAGCCAAGATTCTGTGTCGATTATCGGGCACTCAATAAGCTCACTGTTAAGGATTCGTATCCACTCCCGAGGATTGATGAATCTCTCGACTTCCTGGCAAGAGGGACTTTCATTTCCACCATTGACTTGGCCAGAGGTTATTGGCAGGTAGCAGTGGCGGAGAACTCAAGGCCAAAGACTGCTTTCGTTTCCCATTGCGGGTTATATCAGTTTCGTGTCTTACCTTTTGGATTGTGCAATGCGCCTGCCACTTTCCAGAGGCTTATGAACACAGTCCTCGCTGGTCTCATCTACAAGTCTTGTGCCGTCTACTTGGATGATATTGTGGTGGCGTCACCTACTTTTGAGCAACACCTCGCTGACCTAAAAGATGTTCTTACAAGGCTGGAGTCTGCAGGACTGTCCATTAAGCTTGCAAAGTGCCAGTTCTGCAGGAGTGAACTCACCTTTCTGGGTTATAGTGTCAACGCAAGAGGGATCCTACCAAATGAGGACAAAATAAAGGCAGTGACGGATTTCAAAACTCAGAGTAACACAAAACAAGTCAGACAGTTCCTGGGAATGACCAGCTATTATAGACGTTTTATCCATGATTATGCCCGCCATGCTGAGCCACTCTTTGCGTTGACCAGGATGGATGTTCCTTTTGGGTGGTCGAGTGAGTGTCAGACGGCCATGGATTATCTAAAGAACAAGCTGACTTCTGCGCCTATTTTGAGGTTCCCAGACTTTTCTCTTCCTTTCTTTATCCATACGGATGCGTGTGACAGTGGACTTGGCGCCGCACTTATGCAAAAGGACGATAATGGCAGGGACGTGGTGGTGGCCTACGCGAGTCGTTCTCTACACAAGTCTGAAAGGCCGTATTCTACGCCAGAGAAAGAGTGCTTGGCTGTCATCTGGGCCCTTGAACACTTCAGGCCATATGTTGAAGGACTTCATGTGACAATCTTTTCAGACCACAGCAGTTTGAGGTGGCTAATGTCACGCCCGAACCTCTCCGGCCGGCTGGCTAGGTGGTCTCTCAGATTGCAGGACTTTGACTTTGACATTGTCCATAAGCCAGGGACAAGTAATAAAGTGCCCGATGCCCTTTCGCGTAACCCTGTTCCTTCCTGCGGTGCACCCTTGGGAATCCTCCCTGGTTATGCCATAATTGGGGGCCTTGACCTGCGTACTCTACCCCCTGTAATGTTTTCGGATCGGGAACATCTTAGGCAGCTACAGCTCAATGACCCAGTTACGGGGGAAATTCTGCGCACATTGGAGAGCAGGGATGAGAGTAATGCTGGGGAGTCTCAATATGTGATCCAGGATGGACTCCTGTACTTTGTAGATGACAAGGTGTCTTGTAATCTTCACCCCATGAAGCGTCTTAAACTGTATGCACCTACAGCTGTTAAAAGGAGTTTGTTGGAATACTACCATGATCACCCGATGGCGGGGCACTTGGGGATGACAAAAACAATAGCGAGACTGAAACTTCGATTTTATTGGCCAAAGATGTCATCTGACACTAAGAAGTACGTCGCCTCCTGTACTGTCTGCCAGTTCACAAAACCGACCCAGAGGAAACCTGCAGGTTTTATGATTCCTATCCGCCCACAAAAACCATGGGAGTATACTGGGGTGGACTTTGTAGGGCCTTTACCGCGCACACCCAGCGGAAATGCGTACATCCTTGTCTTTGTGGACTATTTTTCGAAATGGGTGGAAGTAAGTGCAGTGAGAGAAGCAACTGCCCAAGTTGCCGCCAGCAAGTTGCTAAGTGAGGTCTTTGCACGTCATGGTGCTCCTACTTATATGATCTCAGACAGAGGGTCCCCATTCATCAGTGAACTCTTCAAGCGTGTACTCACCACCCTGGGGTCGGAACACAGACTTACAACGGCATACCACCCCCAAACGAATGCAACGGAGAGGGTGAATCGTTCGCTCAAGACCGCCATCCGTGCTTACGTTGACAACAAACACACTGCTTGGGATCGTTACCTGCCCCAAATTTGCTTTGCCTTGAGAACTGCACCACACGAAAGCACTGGCCATAGCCCATCCATGTTGCTGTACGGAAGAGAATTGAGTACTCCTCTTGACATTATCACTCAGCCGAACTGTGATGGTACAGATGAACCTGGTATTCCGTACCCAGAATGCTTGGAATCATCAATTAGAGAAGCGCATGATCATGCTAGGTCCATTTTGAGTGAAAGCCATGCCAAAAGGAAGAAGTACTACGGTTTGTATCTTACTCAGTGGACGAACTGGTCAGAGTAAAAACTCATCCCCGTTCTGATGCTCTGGCAAACTTCACGGCTAAGCTTGCACCTGTATATACGGGCCCTTATCGTATTACACAAAAGCTGTCAGAAGTGAACTACAGACTAGTTGATGTGAATACAGGAGGAGACGCAGGTGTATTTCATGTCGCAAATCTGTTGCCTTTTCGTACCTGGAACCCACTTGTTGAAACCGAGACTGTGCCTACAGACGGTTCTGCTATAGAAGCGACGGCTGACAGTTCTTTGTCAAAGGGAGTGCATGAGGGGACAAGTCGTGGTCCTACCGCCGCAAACTTAACAGACCTGCAAATTGAGGACGAATACAGTTGCCCAGTGACGACCAGTGTTCAGGATCTGTCAGGAAAGGTGGACAATGTAGGTTGTTTTCCTGACCTACAGATAGACTCGGGGACTCTGAATGATGACTTGACTGTTGATGATAATGATCTTGACAGACAACATTATAACTTAAGACCTCGACATGCACCAAGAATCACCTCAGACTGGTCGACTAACAGGTGGACGAATGTGTACCACACAGACAAACTTGATCTTAAATAGTGTGGTAATGGTACAAGTGTGGGTTCATGTTTTGAGCTGGGAAGTGCAAAAGGTTTACCACCTTCTGTGGAAAAAAAGGACATTAGCGTAAATGATCAGTCTGTTGACATGTTGTTTGTTATAGTGTTCAACGAAAAGAAAAATGAAAAAAAAGGAATGTCCCATATTTTGTCTATGGTTGGTTACAGGCTGTTTTCATTTGTTTAAATATGCTGCTGCAGACTATGTATTTTGGTCCATCTGTACTGTCATGTATGCCAGTGTATGCCTTAATACATACTCCTGTATGTTCTGAAATTGACAACTTCTCATGTGTGGGGTTGTTCAAAGCGATGCAGTACTCAGTTGTGCACGGCAGAGGCCAGCCTTTACCTTCCTGGGGGGGATCTGTAACGGCCACCTGGAATACGGTGCAGGATGTTAATGTTGTTGTGCCTTTAAGATGACCGCTTCTATGGTGCACGCTGTTTTTATGTGAGCGCGCACGCATGTTGAGTGTGACGAGAGAGATGACTGCTCTACGGCCAACTGGTGTTTCAGTTTATTAATGTTACCTTTCCCCTTTGATTTTGTAACGTTTTTCAGAGTGTTTTCTTTCATTTTCCCCTCACTCTTTTTACATGTATGGAAAGAGTGTATTCTTTTGTGCGAACCCTTTATAAAGACTCGTGGGACTACCAGTTCATTTTGACCAGTGTCGTTCTTCTCGCCTCCTGTTTCTTATGTTTTTCGTCTGGGCAGACTTCACCCTCTGGTAGACGTTACATACGCTTAACCTAGTGTGGGCTTGATACGCTTAGCCTAGTGTGGGCTTGATACGCTTAGCCTAGTGTGGGCTTGATACGCTTAGCTTAGTGTGGGCTTGAGACGCTTAGCCTTGTGTGGGCTTGATACACTTAGCCTTTTGTGGGCTTGATACGCTTAGCCTAGTGTGGGCTTGATACACTTAGCCTAGTATGAGCTTGATACACTTAGCTGGGCTTGATACGCTTAGCCTAGTGTGGGCTTGATACGCTTAGCCTAGTGTGGGCTTGATACGCTTAGCCTAGTGTGGGCTTGATACTCTTAGCCTAGTGTGGGCTTGATACTCTTAGCCTAGTGTGGGCTTGATACGCTTAGCCTAGTGTGGGCTTGATACGCTTAGCCTAGTAGCCTAGTGTGGGCTTGATACACTTAGCCTAGAGTGGGCTTGATACACTTAGCCTAGAGTGGGCTTGATACGCTTAGCCTAGTGTGGGCTTGATTCACTTAGCCTAATGTGGGCTTGATACGCTTAGCCTAGTGTGGGCTTGATACGCTTAGCCTAGTGTTGGCTTGATACGCTTAGCCTAGTGTGGGCTTGATACGCTTAGCCTAGTGTGGGTTTGATACGCTTAGCCTAGTGTGGGCTTGATACGCTTAGCCTAGTGTGGGCTTGATACGCTTAGCCTAGTAGCCTAGTGTGGGCTTGATTCGTTTAGCCTAGAAGCCTAGTGTGGGCTTGATACGCTTAGCCTAGTAGCCTAATGTGGGCTTGATACGCTTAGCCTAGTGTGGGCTTGATACGCTTAGCCTAGTGTGGGCTTGATACACTTAGCCTAGTGTGGGCTTGACACGCTTAGCCTAGTGTGGGCTTGATACACTTAGCCTAGTGTGGGCTTGACACGCTTAGACTAGTGTGGGTTTTGTGTGTGTTAAGGGCAATACGCTTTGGCTTAAGTATTGCTAACTTACTTCCTGTTGCATGCCCATCTTCTCAAGTGGCCAAGACCACAAGTGTGAGTATTTATTTGATTTATGTCTTGAATGAAGTGCTGCATTCCAATTCACCAACTTATACTATGCCCTCAAAATATTTACTTTTTTTTTATGAAGAAAAACGACATACTTTTGAGGATGTAGTAGAAGAGTTGACAAGCTTTGGGGCATACTATACCGTCATAAAATTGCGTCTTTAATGGATGCTCTGTCGCATAGTCACATCCTGTCACAGTAAACTGCCCGTTAATCATCTTGTCACAGTTAACGTCCTCCACATTTTATTTTATTTTATTTTATTTTATTTCCTACTGTCCTGGAGAGGAAAGAAGTAACACGTTGATCTACCAGTAAAGGGTTTTTCATGCAGAGAACTCTCCTTATATTTTTTCATAATGATGCATTTAAAAGTTAATTGCCAAACGGATCTTTATAAAAATATATTTTTGTTGCGGACGAAATACACGGATAACATTAAATAAATATTTATCAGGTTAAATGTTGATTATTAGTACTCAAACTCCTTTATCTAAAGTAACTTAATCTAAAGTAGGTTTTTTTTAACACTTTTTATTCATGCTAGTAGTTCTGAACCGAATCCTCCTTCAAAGCACAATGGGTTGTGGGCAATATTAGAATGTGTACAATGCAGGATACACACTTCGAAAATCTACCAGAAATACTAGAACATCTGGGGACTTTTGCATTACTCTTTTTAACATAGGCCTACTATGCTTTGGGACACACATATTCCAATCTCACATATCATTTAGAATGGATAATATGCACATTGGGATGCAAGAAAGGCAAAAAATTGGGAGAATCGGATGTGTATCATTGGGTCCGTGCATTAGTTCTTAAAGTGACAGCAACCTGATGCGTTCTGTGTCATTAAAGGGATCGTTCATCCAAAAATGAAAATTAGCCTATGATTTACTCACTCTCAAGTCATCCTAGGTGTATATGACATTCTTCTTTCAGACGAATAAAATCTGAGTTATATAAAAAAATGACAAAATAATGTCAGTGAATTGTTGGTTCGTTTATGAAGTCCATAAAAGTTTAGTGGAGAGAACACTAGGAGCCATGTGGAGCAGTTATATGATGGATAGATGCACTTTTATGGACTTCATAAACGAGGCAACAATTCACCACCATTATAATTCTTGGATTAGCCAGGACTTTTTTAATATAACTCTGATTTTATTCGTCTGAAAGAAGAATGTCATATACACCTAGGATGACTTGAGGGTGAGTAAATCACGGGTTAATTTTCATTTTTGGGTGAACTATCCCTTTAATGTTAAACAAACAAAAAAACACGAGAAAATCACTCTCTCCTCTTGACTGAATCACTTTTGTAGCTTTAATAAATATCAGTGAGTATTTAATTACACTGAAGATGCAGTGTTTTATTTTACATATAATTACTTTATTTCATTTCTGTAGTATTTTTTATTTATTTATTTATTTTACATTTGTTAGGTAGACCTACCTGAAACACATAGCACTCTTTATTTAATGTTTTATTGTTCTATTGTATTTATTTGTCCTATTGCTTGTCATTTGTTTCTTAATTTTTATTTTATTACTGACCATTTACTGACATTCTTCAATAATTGCTTGAGAACTTTTTACTTACGTTAGCCTAGTATTAGTTTCTGTGTTATTGAACATGAAAACAGTGACGATACTTTTGGTATCGTAACAACCTTATTTCCAGAAAAAAAAACACTATATAATGATAAAAAAATTATCATATCATGATATACGATTTTGGCCATATCGCCCATCCGTTTTCCTTGATAGCAGGAAAAGTTCCCACAGTTTTACAAGTGATTTATTTATAGTATTTCACTGAATGGCCAATTTCACGTGTTCTGTATTTCCAATTTTTTTCACACACTCAGTATTTGGTATTTTATGTTGATACATTTCAACTAAGGTATTTTGTATTCTTATTTGAAATACATTTTATGTATTTTTGCTGAAGGACTGAGTGAACAACACTGATAATTCAGGAACGGAAAACAACAAAAATTCACAAAATGAGTGGCAATGTTTGACCTAAAATGTAAATTGCTCAATATTAACTTGTTTATTGAACTAGTTTAGCAACTAATATCTGCCCCTTCATAACATTCTTCAAAGATTTGATGCCACAAACCTCTCAAACTGAACAGTAATGTCTTTGATTATTATTGAAACATTTGCACTCCCTTACCTGACACATGTATCTGCAAAGCTTTTGTTTCAAGCACACCAAAGCCCTGAGTTTGAAACTTGAAGTAGTAGCGATCTGAATGCTGGCTGGTGAGATTCATCATGACAGAGGTGCAGTTTTTCATCCGTAAGTCCCCCACCACCTTCATCTGAGGCTCCATCTGACGGTGAGTCTGGTTAAAATTATCTGTATCATAGAGTGACCACAGAGATCCTCGTCTCCATGTTACTACTGGTGAACTGTCAAGAAGTGCTTCTTTATCCTTTGAAATTGTAAAAACACAGGGAATCAAAAGGCAGGAGCCGCTGGTGGCGTTTAGTTTTTTGGGGGCCGTTACGTTCATGCTTGACTGACAACAGGCAACTGGAATACAAATGTGCAATAATTAAATATAATAAACATCTATAGGCCTATATGTGACCCTGGACCACAAAACCAGTCATAAGGGTCTTTTTTTATTGAGATTTATACATCATCTGAATAAATCATATTTCAATTGGTTTGTTAGGATACAGCAGATCTTGAATCTGAGTCGCAAGAGTCTTGAAAGTCTAAATATTGAAAAAAACGCCTTTAAAGTTGTCCAAAAAAAGTCCTTAGCAATGCATATTACTATTAATAATACATGTTTTATGTACAACATATCTTCATGGAACATGATCATTACTTAATATCCTAATGTTTTTGACACAAAAGAAAAATCGATATTTGACCCATACAATGTATTGTTGGCTATTGTCACAAATATAGCTACCCAAGCGACTTATGACTGGTTTTGTGGTCCAGGGTCACATATATACATTATCCCTCAAAAACATTTTGACAATTAAGCCACAAATAACAATTTATAGGCAACATGTCTTTGCATTATAGGCTATACACATGTATGTGAAAGAAAATAGCACAAGCACACTTTTCAGTCAAAGTATTTCACTCAATAAAGCTTGTTAGGTTTCAAAATGAACGTTCTGGTTGTTCGACTTTATAGTACACCTCATACACTCTAAAAAATAAAGGTTTGGCATATTTGTTTCCATGAAGAACCTTTTAGGAACCTTTATTTTTAGGAGCGAGTGTATAAAGTGGCTCTGAAAGTGAAGTTACTTCTGAGAAAAGCTCTTGTATATTTGTTAATTCAATGAATATAAGACATAAGTATAACATGAGTGTCCAAAAGTGTTCAAAATACTTTTTGGGGTCATTGTTAATTGACTTGTATTCTTAATGAAAACACAAAAGAAAAAGGAAAAAAAGACCAACCTGATAGAATGGAGCAGAATAGAAGAAAATCTGCAACAAGCATTCTGAGAATCACCTGTAGAAATAATGAAGATTAAATGTACAGTTTATAAGCATCTCTTTTATAGTCATTTTTCTTGACAGTTGTAACAGTTTACAATTAAACAGTTTCTAATTTAAAACAAATTTGATAGTTTACCTTAAATAAAGTCTACAGCGCTCCAAACAAGAGTGACCTTTACTTCAGTTGTGGTGAAGTCACAGTGTATCACTAGGAAACAGCCTTTGAATCAATGAGAAAATCTGCCTGAGATAGATTTGAGAGCGCCTTCAATGCAAAAAGCAGAAGTGAAATGTTTTTCTCATTAATTTCAAACAACCTACTGTATCATTTTATACCATTAAAAATAAGCATTTGATTTGTGTTTGAAGGACTTAAAATGTGCATCAAATCAAGAGTTCCCAGCTAAAGAACCGTGTCTGTGAATAATAATAAAAAAAAATATTATTGCAAAAACACACAAAAATACTGCCGTGGTCCTAACATGCATTTGCTCACACATTGAGTGTTTATCACACTTTTTTTCTTGCTTTGCTGTTAAAGCATGACTGCATTGTGCATTGATGCAACCAAGATCATTTTGTGAAGATAAAAAGAAATGGAATGTTATTTTTGTTTATTTCAAACCATATATCAGATACATTTATTGTGGAGGAAAAAATTCAATCATAGAAGAAATATTCAATATTAATGTATTATTCATGTGTTCATATACTTAAAAGAACATTGTGTTATGTTTGCTATGCTGGGAATACTGTAGTGTGGATATTCTGCAAAAGATCTCCTTTAGTGTTCCACAGAAGAAATAAAGTCATACTGGTTTTGGAATGACATGAGGGTCAGTATATCCATTTAAAAATGAATTAAACTTAACAATACATTTTCATTTTTGAGAGTAATAACCTTCTGCATCAACCCAGAGAAAGTGACCAGCGTTGACAAAATCTAAACACAGGAAACAGCAGATGAACTTTAACATGAATAGACAAACCCACAGTTCCTCTCAACAAACACCTAAAACCAAACCTACACAACTGATCTAGTTGAGTCTCTCTTTAACGGGTCACTAACTGACTTTTTAAAAAATGTTATACTGTTGTCTGAGGTCAACTTTTGACGTTTGTGTGGTTTTTACATGAGTCTTTAAAAATCATAATGAATAAGTAATAGTGTAAGGACTCGTCACTCGAAGTGGGATCCATGTGCGAACTTTATTGATAATCGAAGTCGTACAGGCAAGGGTCAAGCACCAGCAAACGGAGAGCATACAAATACAGGTCGGTAAAACAGGCAAAGGGTCAGGGCAGGCAGATAACGATCACAGGTCCAGATAGAGCAAAGGGTCGGAAAGGCAGGCAGCGATGGGTCGTAGACGATAAACACAGAGAAGTCACAACAGGCAGGCAATGAACAGGATAAATACGCTCAGAGTTGTACACCGTGGCAATACAAAACTTTGCAGTGATTACAGGGGAAAAGTCAGCTTAAATGGACCAGGGGATTGGCTACAGCTGGAGCGGTGATCAGAGCAAGGTACGGGGCTGATGGGAAATGTAGTGTGGGGAACAGACAGTTAATACTCGGGTGATGGAGCCCTCTGGCGGTCAGAGGAGGGAATCACGGAGCTCGACTCGGTGACAGCGAGCGACTCCTGGCGCGAGGAGGCAAGCGACGCCGAGGTCTTCCCCGTGGCCGAGGGGCCGGTCTACTCGGATGGGTTTGGTGGAACTCTTCCACAAGGTTGGGGTCGAGGATGTCATCTGCGTTGACCCAAGACTGTTCCTCCGGACCGTACCCCTCCCAATCGATCAGATATGTGACCCGTTACGGCAACCAGGGACACAAGTCGGCAGCACAAGTTTCGAGCAAAATGGGAATGAAGCGTTTTTTTTCAAAATTGGTGATTTTGGCTTTTTTGCCGAATCTGTTAGTTGAGATCATGAAGAAGCCTCTCCATGTTTGAGATAGCAGTATTGGTATATTTAAAAGCATACACTTTGAGGTTGAAATCGCCTTGTTTTTAGGAGATTCTAGCATGCAGCAGAGGCGTGTTTCTCCTTTGTTATTGTCCCGCCCTCAAAGGGAAGCGTGGCTCAGTGTTGCCAAGTCCGCTGTTTTTCATGTCCGCGGGTTGAAGCGACCCCAATTATGTGATATTTAGCCCCGGGAATGTGAATTTTAGTAGGCAACCATGCCAAAAAAACACATTTTACCCCCTGAAATGCGATTTTTACCGGAGAAGCCCCTCTGAAACGCGATTGGGCTAGTTTTGAGTAGCAATTGTGCAGGTTTTGTTGTGAAAACCTGGCAACCCTGTTGGCTGATACACGAGCAGCGAGCAACGAGCAGCTGATACGAAGTGCCCAGATAACACAATGTCTGAAGCAGTAAAGAACCAACACGATCATCTTTCCCTCTTCTCTTCATTTTCTATGTATGTCTATATGTGTTAAGTTACTGTGTGACTGATATAACACAGCTCGTTACACTAGATTTGAATTTAAATCAGCGCATCAGACCGTGCATTAAAAAGTGCCGCTTTCTGTTGTCCGCGCGCGCTCTCTCTCTCTCTTTAAACTCAAGTGCGTCGCGTGTCAAGTCGTTGCCATTGAGAAAAAAAAAGAAAAAAAAAACCGTCATTTAATGATGTGGGGAGAGTAAGCTAATCGTGGAAGAATAAAATGGATAGTAAAAAGATGCCAGGGGGAGCTGAAAAAGCCAAGTTAAAAAAAAATTGGAGGATGACGCAGCCAAATGTGCCAAACTTACAGATATTTTTTCAAGACAAATGAGCACACAGGAACTGGCAACTCATATATAGTCAAAATACTATATAGAAAGACGGTCGGGTGCGGTTACTTATGAATGGGAGAAACTGCAACGCGTAATGAAATTCCATATTATTCTCTCCGGTCCGATAATGTGTTATTTCGCCAACACTTCGTGGACTATGCTTGATTTACGTTTGTTACTTGCATTTATGCATTACATTAAGTGTTTCCCGCGTGAGGTACTTTGTGTTGTACATTGCCATGATGTTCACGCGCGCACAAAACCACTACGGTACCTCAGCGTTTCACAGACACACCGTGAAATATTGCAAAAATAGACTGGTTACATGAGCCTAAGCTCTTTTCAATAAAATCCATGCAAAAGTTAATATCAGATCATTTTAGAATACAGTATAGGATGTACCGAATATTTCTTTTTGGTATTCTTTATGCAAAACAGAAATATGACAAATAGAATATCAGACCTCTGTCATATGGCCAAAAGTAAAGTCCTTGAAAGGTTCTTGAATTTGAAGTTAACCAAGCTGTGGGAACGCTGTATGAACAACTATCCAAACTGTTTTAGACCTAAAAGAGCCTTTGTAGGCCTATGTTACCCTTAAATGTCAGAGAAAAGAACAGAATCAGAGATTTTTTTTTTTTGTTATAGAAAATTGTACTTTGCATATTATACTATAAAAACACATAATTATAGTTGATTTTAGTTTATCATAGTTGATCATGACGGTTATCACAGAATCCTGTTAAAAAGTCCCAATGCTACACAAGGAAATCAATTCCCCAAGTTTTATGTAGAAAACCAGCAAATAACAAATAAAAAGGTTTTATAAAAAGATAAAACTCACATATTTCAGCCTCTAAATAATTTTTAGTCAAAAAAGATAAATTACTGACATTTACAATGCACATTATCCTTTATTATTAATAGTATGCGGTCCGATTGTAACCATGCAGCTTTACAGGGGGTATGGCTTATCTAAATGAGATGTAAATGAGCCCTATTGTCACTCCCAGCAGGTGAGAACAAAATCTTTAGAGGCAAATTTCTCCCTGTTAAGCTTTTTTGAGTGCCTACTTTCAAATGGCCACAACTTCTCAGAATATTATCAGATTTCCATGTGTTACACATCACTGGAAAGCTTGGAGATTACATTTTCAGAATCTGTAAATAACTCAAAATGCTCCAGAACCGACTTGTGTCCCTACCTTCCGTGACTGGTCACATATTGGAGAGTTCGTCCTCGGCGTCTGGAGTCTAGCAGCTCTCTAACCTGGTACGCCTCCTCGCCCTCCACCAAGATGGGCAGGGGGCCCTGATCACCGGACGCCTCCTCCTCCTCCTCTCTCGGACCAGCCGTGGGCTTGAGCAGAGAAACATGAAAAGTGGGAGAAATGCGATAATGGTTAGGCAGGGCAAGGCGGTAAGAGACAGGTGTAATTTGTTGGAGAATCTGGAATGGACCCACGTACCTGGGGCTGAGCTTTCTACAGGGGAGTCGAAGCCGTAAATCCCTGGTGGATAACCACACCCACTGGCCAGGGCTGTATTCAGGACCGCGGCGGCTGTGACGATCAGCCTGTCCTCTCTACCGACGAATGGCTCGTTGGAGGGGAGTGTGTGCTTGGTTCCAGGTCTCCTCACTCCTGCGTAGCCAGTCATTAACTGCTGGGACCTCAGTGGGCTCTCCCGACCAGGGGAATAGGGGTGGCTGGAATCCTAGAATGCATTGAAAGGGGGTAAGACCAGTAGAGGGTTTCTGGATGGAGTTTTGGGCATACTCAGCCCACACCAGATAGCGACTCCAGTCGTTCTGATGTTGGTTACAATAGGATCGCAGGAACCGGATGATCTCCTGGTTCAACCTCTCGGTTTGACCGTTGGACTGTGGGTGATACCCAGATGTGAGGCTTACGTTAACCTCGAGCGTCTTGAAGAAGGCAGCCCAGACTCATGAAGTGACCTGGGGGCCACGGTCGGAAACTATATCTTCAGGTAACCCATAGAAGCGGAAGAACAGGTTGCAGAGGTGTTCGGCTGTCTGTAGGGCAGTGGGAAGCTGGGGTAGAGGTATGAGGCGGCAGGCCTTAGAAAATCGGTCTACGATGGTAAGGATGGTGGTGTGGCCGTTGGAAACTGGCAGGTCGGTAATGAAGTCGACGGCAATGTGCGACCAAGGACATTATGGAATAGGGAGAGGTTGGAGTAGGCCTGCTGGCAGTTGCCATGATCTTCTGTGCGTTGCAGGTCTGGCACCGGTGGACGAACGTAGTGGTATCCTTGGACAGGGAGGGCCACCAAAACTGGTTCTGTAGGAGTGAGATGGTGGCGGTGATGCCAGGGTGACCAGAACTGGGTAGGGAATGGACTTGTTCGAGGACCCGGGTACGGAGGGCCTCTGGAACGAAGGTCTTGCCTGGGGGACAACCATTGGGGACCTCTGCCTGAGCGTTAACCTGCTCGATTTCAGTTTTAATGTCCCACTGGACAGGAGCGACTAGGAGTTTGGGGGACAGGATGGTTGCAGGAAGTTGAGGCGATTGGTCAGGTTCATGCTGCCTGGACAGGGCATCGGCCTTGGTATTCTTGGAGCCGGGGCGGTAAGTGACTGTGAATTCAAAGCGGGTGAAAAAGAGAGACCAGCGTGCCTGCCTGGGGTTGAGTCTCATGGCTGTTCTCAGGTACTCCAGGTTCTTATGGTCAGTTAGGACAGTGAACGGATGAGTGGATCCCTCCAACCAGTGGCGCCACTCCTCGAAGGCAGCTTTCATAGCTAAGAGTTCCTTGTCTCCAGTGTCGTAGTTCCTTTCGGCCGCATTCAACTTCCTGGAGTAAAAGGCACATGGATGTAACTTAGGAGGCATACCTTGTCTTTGGGAGAGGATAGCACCCAGGCCAGTATTGGAGGCATCTACCTCAACGACGAAGGGGAGATCAGGGTCAGGATGGCGCAGGATGGGAGCTGAGACGAACCGTTGTTTCAGTTGTTCGAAAGCCTGGACGGCTGTGTCGGACCATTGGAGGCGGTTGGCTCCCTTCTTAACCATGGACGTTAGAGGGTTGGCCACTGAACTGAAACCCCTGATGAAGCGACGATAAAAGTTAGCGAAGCGTTGGAGCTCCTTCAAGGTGGTGGGTTGTGGCCAGCTAAGAACTGCTTGGACCTTCCCCTCATCCATCGCGACCCCCTCTGGAATGCGACCCTTGGGAGGGGAAGAGCCAGGGAGCAGGTCGATGGCGCAGTCGCAGGTCCTGTGTGGTGGAAGTTCAGAGGCTTTGACCTTACTGAAAGCTATAGCCAGATCAGCATACTCGTTGGGAAGATTGGGGACAGAAGTGCATTCCTCCGAGACAGTGACAGACCGGACCGGCACGGACGAGATCTGAGAAAGACATTTGGGGTGTTGGGGACACAGTTTTAGACCCAGAGACCAGATATGTTGAATGAAGACCAGGAGTCAAGAGTTAGATTAATTAAAGACATATTTACTGAAGAATAGTTTGCAGTTTCATCAGCAGAAGCCAGCGTCAGATTTTCTCGTGGAATCGCCGGCCAGACTCTAACTCACAGAGAATTCTGCTCACCAATTATACTGGTTACAAGGACATTGATTACATCAACAATAACAGATGGCCTAAGCCTTAATTGGCTACGGAGGCCTAAACGTCTAAACATTTGTCACACATGCATAGACATGCCGGAATGGCGTAGTTTAGTCGGGATGCTCGTCACAACATCCTATCCAGGAGGGTGAGATTGGCCTCGGACGTCGTAAAGGGCGCCTGCCTGCCGTGAGGGGGTCAGGCCCCAATCAGATAGCTCCAACAAACCTGCACAGAACTTGTAAAGACGCACACACATACAAGCACTAGGGCATCACACTCTAATTAATGTCAGGGGATTATGACCGCTTATCTAGAGAACACTCAATACCCAAACAACGACTCCGTCATAACTATCGCGAGAGGGAGCCATGCATGGAGGTCAACCCAGAGCATCTGGGGAGACTAGTTTTAATACTACAAAATCATCCTCAAACTAAATGTATAAAGGTATGAAATCACACAGAATTACAATCATCTCTAGATTACATATTGTGGCGGAGGGGGCGTGGTTTCGCGAGGTCTGCAGCGGGAGAGAGAGGGCGGGACCGAGCGGTGAGTAAGTAGGTCAAGTGCAGATAACAAACACCTGTGTCTCATTGCAGTAATTGGCGTGGAGAGACCGCATAAAAGCCGCACAGCAGAGTGGAGAGGGAGAGAGAGATACACTGGGACTCGTGTACAGAGAGTGGAGAGACGCAGAGAGGAACTGCCCAAACCGACGATTTAGAGAACAAGTTTTGAGTTAAATGAATATTGTGATACGAAGTGCACAGCAGCTTGCTAACTGACCAAAGAGTAAATAAAAAGTACTTACGAGTCCCAGAAAGCCGACCCCTGTCTTCTTCCTTCCCACATCCACATACGAACCTTCACTACACTGGTGCCGGAACCCGGGAAGGGAGAAGAGAGCCGCCGCCATGCAGACTCCGCCAAAAACGCCACTTGCGGATCTGGTCAACTCACTCGCCGGTCTTCATCAGGAGCAACACCAGGACCTGCTGGCCGTGAGGGAGGAGCAGCAGAAACGCTTTGAGGCTCTCCTCCGGGCCCAGCACGAAGACCGGGAGCTGTTCCGGAGCTGGATTAGCCAGGGGATTCAGGCCGTCCCCCCCACCAACACAGACTCGGCGGCCGTCCTGCACCTCTCGAAGATGGGGCCCGAGGACGATCCGGAGGCGTTCCTCGACCTCTTCGAGAGGTCCGCCGAGTCCAGGGGATGGCCCATAGCGGACTGGCCGATGCGGCTCCTGCCGCTGCTATCAGGGGAAGCCCAGGTAGCCGCCCACCAACTGCCAGTCCAGAATCTCCTGGCTTATGACGACCTCAAGCGCGCGATTTTACAGCGGGTCGGCCGGAGCCCGGAACAACATCGCCAGCGTTTCCGCACGCTGGCACTGGATGAGTCCGGCCGGCCCTTCGCCTTTGCGCACCAGCTCCGGGACTCCTGCCGCAAGTGGCTGATGGCCGACGGGAGCGACGTCGAGGTCATCATAGATCGAGTGGTGCTGGAACAGTTCGTCGCGCGGCTTCCGCGAAAGACCGCGCAGTGGGTCCAGTGCCACCGCCCTACGTCGCTGAGCCAGGCCATCCAGTTGGCGGAGGACCAGATGGTGGCGTGCCACGGGGTCGGCGAGCCCCTGCCATCGGCTTCTCTCTCTCTCTCTCTCCCCTCTTCTTTCCCCAACCCTTCTGTGTCTCGACCTGTCCCTCTCCCTAGGTCCCGTGGAGGCGTGGCGCCCAGGCCGCTACCACGATGGAGGCTGGGCGGAGCCAGCGAGCCACCGGCACCTCTTCGATCGGCGCCGAGAGGAGGCGCTGCAGCGCCGGATCCCTATCCCTCCTCCCCAGCCCCCGCGCTCTCTCCACGCCAACCTGCCGATCTACTTCCGGCCACTAGGGCAGCGGGAAGGTCTGGGCCGGCTTGTTGGCGCTGCGGGGATCCGGGCCATTTTATCGACCGCTGCCCGGTCATGGAGGTCGGGACATTGGTCCGGGTTCCCGACGCTCCACAAGCCGCCCCTGATCAAGCTGGATTGTACCTAATACCCGTGAGTATCAAGGGGGGTACTTATCAGGCGTTGGTGGATTCCGGTTGTAACCAGACCTCTATTCACCAAAGCCTGATTCAGCCTGAGGCATTGGGTAACAGCCGTGTGGTTACGGTGCGGTGTGTGCACGGGGAAGTGGTGAATTATCCGTTAGTGCCCGTCACAATTCAATTCAGGGGACAAACGCATAGTGTCGAGGTGGCAGTTAACCCACACCTCCGGCATCCGCTGATTTTGGGGACCAATTGGCCGGCGTTTAACAAATTGTTGGGATATTTGTGTGCGGATGCCTCTTGGGAAAACCGCTCGGGAAGGAAGGTGGCGGTTGCGCACGTGGGTGAGGCGGAGCCGGGACCTCTGGCGGCGGTTTCAGGGGAAACGAGCGAACTGCGGGCGCCAGTGCTCACAGATCGCGACGACTTTCCCCTGGAACAGTCCCAGGACGATACGCTTAAAAATGCGTTTAATCAGGTCCGATCCATCGACGGCTGCCTCGTCCATCCTGGGCAACCGCTCTCCTTCCCGTATTTTGCGATTATAAAAGACAGGTTGTATAGGGTGACCCAGGACGCCCAGTCAAAACAAGATACAACCCAGTTGTTAATCCCGAAGAGCCGCCGGGAAATGCTTTTCCAGGCGGCTCATTCTAATCCGATGGCCGGGCATTTGGGACACACAGCTACATTAAACCGCCTCATGGCCCGGTTCTTCTGGCCGGGCATTCACGAGAATGTACGCAAGTGGTGTGCGTCGTGTCGTGAATGCCAGTTGGTAAATCCACCGGCCACTCCAAAAGCACCATTGTGCCCGCTTCCTTTAGTGCAGGTCCCCTTCGAACGAATTGGTATGGACCTCATCGGGCCATTAGAGCGGTCAGCACGGGGGCATCGCTTTGCATTAGTCCTGGTGGATTATGCAACGCGATACCCGGAAGCAGTTCCACTCCGCACTATTTCAGCGAAAAGTGTCGCGAGTGCACTGTTTTCATTAATCTCCCGGGTGGGAATCCCGAAAGAGATTCTCACCGATCAAGGCACGGCGTTTATGTCACGGACAATCCGCGAACTGTACGAATTGTTGGGCGTTAAATCGATTCGCACCAGCGTCTACCACCCACAAACAGACGGACTGGTGGAACGATTTAATCGCACGTTAAAGTCCATGATTCGTAAGTTCGTTCACGAAGACGCCAAAAATTGGGATAGATGGCTGGAGCCTCTGTTGTTCGCTGTCCGCGAGGTCCCCCAAGCCTCCACGGGGTTTTCCCCCTTCGAGCTGCTCTATGGACGCCAGCCTCGGGGGGTGCTGGATGTCCTTAGAGAAGCTTGGGAGGACGGACCTTCAGCGAGTAAGAATGAAATTCAGTATGTCCTGGACCTGCGAACAAAACTCCACACTTTGGGGCGGCTATCATTGGAGAATTTGTTACAGGCTCAGGACAGACAGAAACAGCTGTACAACAGAGGAACTAGGCTGCGTCAATTCACTCCGGGAGATAAGGTACTTGTGTTACTCCCTACGTCGAGTTCAAAATTACTCGCAAAGTGGCAAGGACCCTTTGTGGTTACACGGCGAGTTAGCGATCTCAACTATGAGGTGATTCGATCCGATAGGGACGGGGCACGTCAAATTTACCATCTCAACCTACTTAAAAAATGGTCGGAGGCGGAGTCAGTGATGCTCGCGACGGTGGTGAGCGGAGAGGAGGATCTCGGGCCAGAGGCGGTTCAAAAACCTCAATCTCTCGCTCTGGCCCCGGGGGGAGACCACCTCTCGCCCTCGCAGCTCACTGACGTCAAACGTTTACAGGCGGAGTTCGCTGACGTGTTCTCGCCCCTTCCGGGTCGCACCGATCTCATACAGCACCACGTTGAGACTGAGCCGGGAGTTGTGATTCGCAGCCGGCCATATCGATTGCCTGAACATAAGAAAAAAGTAGTTCAGGAAGAATTAGAGGCGATGCTTGATATGGGGGTGATAGAAGAATCCAACAGTGACTGGGCGAGCCCGATTGTGTTAGTTCCTAAACCTGACGGCTCGGTCCGTTTCTGTGTGGATTATCGTAAGGTGAACGCGGTGTCGAAGTTTGATGCGTATCCAATGCCGAGGATTGACGAACTGCTTGATCGGCTAGGGACCGCTCGTTTTTACTCGACACTGGACTTAACTAAGGGATATTGGCAGATCCCCTTGTCACCAATGTCCAAAGAAAAGACCGCTTTCACCACGCCGTTTGGATTGCACCAATTTGTCACGCTTCCTTTCGGTTTGTTTGGGGCCCCTGCCACGTTCCAGCGTCTGATGGACAGGATTCTCCGGCCGCACGCTGCATATGCCGCTGCCTACCTGGATGATATTATCATTTACAGCGCGGACTGGCAGCGACATATGCAGCATTTGCGGGCTGTTCTAAAGTCGCTGAGAAGGGCGGGGCTCACGGCGAACCCAAAGAAGTGTGCGGTTGGGCGGGTGGAGGTAAGATATCTGGGCTTCCACTTGGGTCATGGTCAGGTGCGTCCCCAAATTGATAAGACAGCGGCGGTTGCGACCTGTCCAAGACCTAAGACCAAAAAGGAGGTTAGACAGTTCCTGGGGCTAGCGGGATACTACAGAAGGTTTGTACCTAATTATTCGGACCTCGCTAGCCCGCTGACTGATCTAACTAAAAAAGAGGTACCAGATACAGTTCAGTGGACGGAGCGGTGCCAGCAGGCTTTTACCCAAATAAAGGCTGCTCTGTGTGGTGGGCCGCTCCTTCAAGCTCCTAACTTTTCTCTCCCTTTTTCTCTGCATACTGACGCCTCGGACAGAGGGCTGGGCGCGGTCCTGTCCCAGGAGGTGGAGGGTGAGGAGCGGCCGGTGCTGTACATTAGTCGCAAGCTCTCCAAGAGAGAGACTATGTACAGCACCATTGAAAAAGAGTGCTTAGCCATCAGGTGGGCCGTTCTCACCCTTCGTTATTACCTCCTGGGGCGGGAGTTCACCCTCTGTTCGGACCACGCGCCCTTGCAGTGGCTCCACCGCATGAAGGATACCAACGCGCGGATCACCCGTTGGTATCTAGCTTTACAGCCTTTTAAGTTCAAGGTGATCCACAGGCCGGGTGTTCAGATGGCTGTGGCGGACTTCCTCTCCAGGACGGGGGGGGGGGGGGCTGCAGACCGGATGGCTCCCCGGTCTGGTACAAGCGGTGGGGGTATGTGGCGGAGGGGGCGTGGTTTCGCGAGGTCTGCAGCGGGAGAGAGAGGGCGGGACCGAGCGGTGAGTAAGTAGGTCAAGTGCAGATAACAAACACCTGTGTCTCATTGCAGTAATTGGCGTGGAGAGACCGCATAAAAGCCGCACAGCAGAGTGGAGAGGGAGAGAGAGATACACTGGGACTCGTGTACAGAGAGTGGAGAGACGCAGAGAGGAACTGCCCAAACCGACGATTTAGAGAACAAGTTTTGAGTTAAATGAATATTGTGATACGAAGTGCACAGCAGCTTGCTAACTGACCAAAGAGTAAATAAAAAGTACTTACGAGTCCCAGAAAGCCGACCCCTGTCTTCTTCCTTCCCACATCCACATACGAACCTTCACTACACATATGAAAGCAGAGAAAGAGATATTTATTTTGATTATCCTTGATTATTCAGGTTATGGATATAATAAAAAGAATAATTGAAAAGGATATGTGTATAAAAGAAGAGACAGGTATCTGACCTGCCGCTTCACCTGCTGCTTCAGGGGTAGCAGGAACTGTTCCACTGGGTGATCTGACCAGCCCTCCAAGAGATGTTAGGATCGTGTAGGTGGAGCCAAGGCAAACCGAGGATGACAGGCATGTGTGAGGAAGACAGGATGTAGAATTGGATCGTCTCTGAATGGAGTACACCAGTGTGCATCAACAGCTCTTGGGTGATAAATGACACAGCGGATGGCCCAGCGGACGGCCGTCTGTCGCTTCAACTGAGAGAGAAGAAGAGCACTGAGTGAGAGCAATGCTGTTAAGCTGGGCAAAATCTTTGGACATAAAATTTCCAGCCGCCCCTGAGTCCAGTAAAGCGGTGGTGGACATTTTAACGACTATTAGCAGTTATGGTGATAGGCACAGTAACACACAGATCAGGGTTTAAAGTGTCTAGGACAACACTCACCGGCTTCTGGGATTCTGGGACTGGTCTAGAAGGACAGGAAATTCGTAGATGGCCAGGTTGACCGCAGTACAAACATAGGTGCTGTGCCAATTGCCGAGCTCTCTCAATGGCGGATAAATGGTAGGTGTTGATTTGCATAGGTTCCCCTTCGTCTGTGTGTGGAGTCGCGGGTGCTCAAGGAATGCTGCGAGTGTTTGATCCTCGTGATCTAATAAGGTTGTCAATCTGAATGGCAAGCTCAACAAACTGGTCAAAACCCCTTCCCTCGTCGCAGCAGGCCAACTCAGATTGTAGTTTGTGACGTAATCCCTTTCTGAACAGAGTTTTAAGAGTGTCATCAACCCACGAAGTCTGAGCGGCGAGGGTGCGAAACGCGAGGGCATATTCAGCTGCAGTCATGCTGCCTTAAGAAAGTTCTAGAAAGCGATCACCCGCACTCTTGCCTTCTCTGGGATGATCAAAGACTTTGCGAAAAGGTTGCAGAAAGACATCAAAGGACGGGAAAGCCATGCCTCCCTCTCCCCACACAGCGCTAATCCACTCTAAAGCCTTTCCAGTTAGTAAGGAGCAGACAAAAGCGATCTTACCAGCCTCGGTGGAATATAGCGTGGGTTGCTGCTCAACAAACAGCGAGCATTGGAGGATAAATCCCTTACACTTCGTTGGGTCTCCGTCAAACTTGTCTGGGAATGCGAGACGGGGACTCACTTGGGACGGCGTTCCAGAGACGGGTGTACTGGCGGTGCTCGGTGGAGTTGCGGCAGCCTCTGGTGGTGAGCTATGGAGGCTCTGGAGTGCTTTTACGAGCTCCTCTGTGAGCGAAGTCAGGCGGTTTAGCTGATGCTGGTGCGCAGCGAGTTGATTCGTCTGGGCAGACAGCGCTGACGAGAGCTGGGGGACAGTCGCTGGATCGTGAGGTGGCGAAGTTTTCTGTAAGGACTCGTCACTCGAAGTGGGATCCAGGTGCATACTTTATTGATAATCGAAGTCGTACAGGCAAGGGTCAAGCACCAGCAAAACAGGCAAACGGAGAGCATAAAAATACAGGTCGGTAAAACAGGCAAAGGGTCAGGGCAGGCAGATAATGATCACAGGTCCAGATAGAGCAAAGGGTCGGAAAGGCAGGCAGCGATGGGTCGTAGACGATAAACACAGAGAAGTCACAACAGGCAGGCAATGAACAGAATAAATATGCTCAGAGTTGTACACCGTGGCAATACAAAACTTTGCAGTGATTACAGGGGAAAAGTCAGCTTAAATGGACCAGGGGATTGGCTACAGCTGGAGCAGGGATCAGAGCAAGGTACGGGGCTCATGGGAAATGTAGTGTGGGGAACAGACAGTCAATACTCGGGTGATGGAGCCCTCTGGCGGTCAGAGGAGGGAATCACGGAGCTTGACTCGGTGACAAATAGGCTATTTTCTACCCTGGTTTTGAGCCTAGCTTCTGGAACGCTCGGTTTTTATGGGCATGCCGCATTGAAGACATGGAAGTAAATGCCCACCGCTATGATTGAATAACAGTTTTGCATATTATAATGAGCTTCGGCTCCCCAGTCATTGGAATTGTTTTGAAAACTTCCAATGTGGAGATATGAAGGTAAATTGATGCCTTAAATAATTGCAAGCGCAGGGTAAGATTTGTGAAAGTGTACATAAGATTGCAAGCGTAAATTAAATTTGCATGTGCAAGATATGTTTTGTAAAGGTGTAAATTGCCTTTCAAGCGTAAGAAAAAAATATTTGCAGCATTTTACTGTTATTCGTAAGTGTAATTCATGTATTGGGAAACTGCAGCTTCATGTTAACGCAAAATAAATATGATCTGTATTCTTCCATTTTTCCATGCTAAGACTTTTGACATGTTTCTTTCGCCAAGATACAGCCAAAATCAAACAGATTGACCGTGTAAAACCAACCTTTGTGTAAAAAAAAAAAAAACTGTTGCAAATGTTTACATGACTTGTGTACGTAGGGCAAAAAAGTTCCAGAGAGAAACCGATTTGTACAGTACTGTCTTTCTTTTAGCTGCGCTTAAAGTTTTGGCATGATTCTCTCACTCGCTGAAGTTTGCAAGCGCGAGGAGGAAGGCGGATAGGAAGGCGAGCAGCTCATTTGATTGGCTACAGAAGAAGGTGGACCCGCCTTCCTCCTCGCGCTTGCAAAACTCAACATTATCCGTCTGCAATACCGGAGGCTGCACTTTCAGGACCGCATTTCTAGGACCCTATTTTTTTGTGACAGCGCCACCTACCTAATCAGAGAACTGCAATCCCAAGAACGCTTTTCCAGGAGCCTAGTTTTGCAGATCTGAAACAAGTGTAAAGTCTTGGGGTTACATATATATTTAAATAAAAAATTAGCTCAATAGGGAATTATGGGTATTAATATTTGGGGATTTATGATTAATCATAATGGGTTATAATCTAATCACAAATCTCCAAAATCACCCAAAATGGGAATACCTAACCTCGGTATTTATGCAATATATAATATATATATATAGTTAACAACAATTTATTGTAATTAACTACAGATATATCTATATTAAATAATCACAGAATAACCTCTATGGAGCTGATTCAAAATTCCTCTCTGTTCCGTTTAAAGAACGAGCTGTAATTCTTTATCCACTCACTAGGTCTATTCTTCCTACCCAATTTTCGGGAAGTTTATCCCTCTGGCCACAAAGGACAAACTTTCCGAGTTATGGTATTAATTAAAGCATTCAACGATGCTTATAAGAGCTCGTAGCTTAGATCTGACATTAAAGGGACTCGTGTTTTGTGAGCAAAACAATGACAATCAAAACTTGGATATCATGGTTTTAATAAAGATTAATACTACGATTACATATGACTAAATAAAGAATACATGTATTTACAGAATAGTGGGAAGAGGAGAAGGGAAAGGATGAGGAGGAGGGAAGAGGAGAAGGGAAAGGAAGAAGGGTTTGATCGTGTCCGATCCGACACCTTTTCCAGACATAACCACTAGAGCCAGCAAGAACCATATCACCTTAAACAGGGGTACAATCTTAAAACGCATCTAAATTTCGGTAGAATTGATACTTGCATGGTTTCTTGGTGTTGTGTAAAGCAAGATGCGTGCGTTGGCGTTTCTCAGAGTGTTCGTGCGCTGAAGCGCTCTCTACGTTTGGTTCTTCCGGAGCTTCGTTGGTCCGCGGGAGTTTTAAAGGTGTTTGGGAAGGGAGCGTCTTGGAAGGGAAAGTTCATCTCGTCCAGCTGAGTTCCTCGGTCCGGTGGAACGCGCCGCTGACTGCGTCGCGGAGCGCGTCGATCTTCAAAGGAAACAACAGCTTGGCTGGACCGCGCCGGCTCGCAGGTCGAAGCCCGCGAGCCGCGCTGATGAGATGGGAGGAAAAGGAAATTTGTCTCGTCGGGGTCCTTGCAAGTTGACTGAGCACCGATATGCTCGTGTTACTGTCTTTTGAGATCCATTAAACTACGCCCACTTTCCCGGCGGCAACCAATCGTTGGTGTGAATTTCGGGCGGGAGTGAGTTTCTTTGTTCGGACTTTATTACTCAATGGAATGTTCTTGCTGGGAGCCAGAATTAGTAAAGTTTCACTCCAAAGACCTAACCATACTAGTGGTACATCTCATAATCATATACTTTGTACCATTGACTGAGACAGAGAAAAAGGAACATTTAGACATCAGACATGCCTGGGTTTACAGACATGAAGGCAGTGCATCTTCTATACAGAGCAATTTGGAGCGTTTAAGATAGCTCTTACATCACGCAAGCATAAGAAATATAGGGAGCATGCATACACTTAAGAAATCATCATATATGTAATTTCTGGGATAGTTTAATTAAAGGCTAAATAGAGGGGAATGCTTGTGTTTGTGTGTGTGTGTGTTTGTGTTAGAGTCACCCCCCATGGCCCCTCCAGACTGAAGGGTTAGGGAACTGTTCTGGCTGATTAAAATCTGATTGAAGTTCAGAAAGGGCCATCTAAAAGGTCCTCTGTTCACACTCTAGCTGGTCATTAAACAGTCGGAGGTGATATTTGACTCAGACGCGCCGGAGCCAGAGGGCCAGAAATGTAGTTTATATGCAGAGCTGTTTGGAGGAAAGCATCTCTGACCACTTTGATCCTAGTTGGGAGACACTCCAGACGCTACACAAGTGCCACCAAGGCAGTATTTTAACCCTTTTTTTTTCTTTTTTTTTGAGGTTTTTAAAGGTTTATTACACCCAATTATACTGCTTTCTTTATTGCAATTAAATCTGGTTTCTAGGAATGTTGAGTAATTATTGGGTCCAAGTTGCATAATTTAATAACTCATCAAGTAAAATAAACAAGGAATGGTAGGCTATAGCCTTTTCAGTCAATCACATTTTCAAGTACATAGGGAATACACAAGGATGAATCTGGGGGTAGATTTAAGATTGTATATATTTTATAAAATAATATATTGCAACAGTTGAATTTGAACACACACAAAAACAAATTTGTTCATGACGTGAACCACATAGGAAGAACTTCATGGACAACGTCTTCACTGACTCCTAAGAGAGAGAAAGATAGAGAAGTTAATTAAAATAAGGAACATTGAGTTGAACTTGTTCAACTTTCTTATTTTTAATTTCAAATTTTAAAGATCTTAAGTCACCACAGAGCACACACCTTATATACAATACAAAATTATATCAAATAAATGTTCATATTACTGTTATTGCATACTGTTCAAAGATTTGGGTGAACAGGTTCTTGAAACATTCATGTCAATAAAGCGCATCTGAACCGAGAAAAAAACATAGAGAGATGCAAGAAATCTGAATAGAAATAACGTTATTTCTACAATAATATGACTTTTCCTGTTCTTTAAATATTTAAAAGCACACATTGTGATGCAGCAGCAGCACTACCTACCAACTGGATGCTCTCCCTTCTTTTCAACAAGTTCATTTTATATAAATGAATAGACATAAATTAGGGCTAAGTCTAGGACTTGACCAATTAATTCATCTTTTATCATACTTCTGCTTGCCCTGAGCTGTGTCCTTGAAAGCACTTCATATAGAGTACAGTACACAATACATGACACAATCTAATACGTGGTATTTTAACAGTCAATTATTATGATGGCCTCTGTTATGCCTGACTATAAAAAAGTCATATGTCTCAATCAATATTATAAAACCATGCCAAAATGAAGAGACGAAGAGACTCATAACATGTCATGTATTGTGAGGCTGACTGTGAGCATGTGACAGCTAAAACATTACGATTATTATAACTTACTTAAAATGAAGAAATAAACAACAAGTAACTAACAAGCTTTCACAACTAACGTAATACAGTTGTCTTAAGACACAATTGTGCTGTCACTAAGTCAACACAAGCTTTCATGCAAGTTTAGTTAAGCGAATGTGCTAAATTATTTTACAGCACTATCTAATATACGTATGATAGCTATGCATTCAAGACTATTTAGCAAATCACGATCACTTCGGCTACATTAACTTTCCAATGAAATGCATCACGATTGTTTTTAATGTTAAAATAAAAACTGATTCACATGTGATAGCCTACTCACAATCTGATCGTCATCCATCTTTGCTGGTCCTCTAATTTGCTAGGTGGCGTTGTCAATAAAAACCTAGGGTCCTAGAAATGCGGTCCTAGGACTGCGTTCCTGAAAATGCAGCCTCCGGTTGTGCAGGCAGATGCTACTCGCAAAACTCAGCGAGTGAGAGAATCGTGCCAAAACTTTAAGCACAGCAAAAAGACGGAACTGTACAAATCCGATTCTTTCGGGAACTTCTTTGCCCTACATACACAACAAGTCATTTAGACATTTGCAACAGTTTTTTTTTTTTTTTACACAAAGGTTGGTTTTACACAGTCAATCAGTTTTGCAGTTCCTGACTCTGATGTTTTCGCTTGCAAATCGATGTTCACAATCGTGCAATGATTTTGGCCGTATCTTGGCGAAAGAAACATGTCAAAAGTCTTAGCATGGAAAAATGGAAGACAGAAGAATACAGATCATATTTATTTTGCGTTAACATGAAGCTGCAGTTTCCCAATACATGAATTACACTTACGAATAACAGTAAAATGCTGCAAATATTTTTTTCTTACACTTGAATGGCAATTTACACATTTACAAAACTTACCTTGCGCATGCAAATTTAATTTACGCTTGCAATCTTATGTACACTTTCACAAATCTTACCCTGCGCTTGCGATTCTTTAAGGCATCAATTTCCCTTAATAGTGAAATGGCAACCAGAATGATTTGCCCACAGGGCTCGCAAAATGTATTTATCAAACAAAGATTTATCTCTCATCCACTCGCAATTATTGGAATGTTATTTTTTTTATTTCTTGGCCGATCGGTGGATATAACCGCAAACCATGCATAACATGCACACACACACACTCACAGGACAATGAACCAAACTCAAATACAAAGCCTGTGACAGTGTGGAAGTTATGTTTAGTTTGACACGGACATAGGGCCCTATCTTGCACCCAGCGCAATTGACTTTGTACACCGACGCATGTGTCATTCCTATTTTGCACCCGCGCAAAGCGCGCTTTTCCCTCCACAGAAGCACGTCGCTAAACTAGTGAATGAACTTGCGCTACCTGGGCAGTTCAGCGCAAAAAAGGAGGCGTGTTCCGGCGCAAACAATCCCTGGTGCTATTTTGCTGTTCCATTAAACAATTGCGCCACTGACCAGAAAAAACCTAGTCTAAAGTCAGTGGCGCGTTGCGCGTTGTTCATTATGCTATTTTAAGGGCGCATGCTTGACCATAATCGTGCACAACGCGCATACACTTTGCTCATGTAATCTACACAGATGCAACAGTTATTTTTGCAAATCATAAATTGTTACACTAAAAAATATTAACACATGAGATGACGGAAATCATTGTGGTGTGCCACGAAGATGTGAAAAAATAGGCATAAATCTAGCTTACAAATTATTCAGGCTAATTGTAGTCTAATAATTAAGGAGACCTGTTTGCCCAATAGTGGCAACTTCTGGCAAGACATATATGTATATAAGGACATCTAACAAATTGGTTTGTCCGTCAAGAACCAGGAAAAAAAATCGGTGAGGGTGGACGCAGCGATGTCCTCTGCTGGCGTCAGGTCCTGAGTAGAGGCAGATCCACCTCCCGTTACACGGCGTGCCTGGTTGATGCTGGCAAGCTTGGACTTTCCCCGTCTTCTGATGTCATTGTAGCGCTTGCGGCACTGGTGCGACGTCCTGGGGATGCCAGCTGATGAAACAATTGTGGCTATTTCCTCCCACGCCTGTTTAACCGACGCTATTTTGGGTGGGTTTCTCCCATCCCCATACAACACAACTTCTCTGTCTTTCACGAGTTCACACTTACATATAATTTATGGAGAGTAATTTAACTGCGTATTTGGCGTGCTGTCCGGGGGGAGGGCTTCGAGCTCGGAATTTGGCCCGAACCCAGAGTACCCCCCGTATATGTAAGTGGCTGATAAAATAAAAGTGTGGAGAAGGGGTGGTGGAGGGATGCTAGAAAACTGTCAATGAATGGAGGTAAGACTGCTGCGTGTATATATACCTCTTACTGTTGATTAGCTGAGTGCTCTCCACCTGTGTCAATTATCTGAACGTGCTCCTCCCGAACTATGTTTATAAAACATTATTACAAGCACATCAGTCTCCTCGGCTGTGAACCGCTCCTGGCGTGCGCCTGGTAAATACGCCATAATAATAGCAATCCATAATGGAACTTGCGCACCTGCTTTTACAGGGAATGTTGGATGACGCTCTGATTGGTTTATTCACGTTACGCCCAAACCACACCTATGAATAATGAAGCTACTTCAGACCAACCCATTTTAGATTTGCGCCGGGCGCAAGAGCCATTTATCCCGCCGGGAAAATAGCAACAGCGCCGAAACCCGCCCACAAAGTTACTTGCGCTTCGCGCTTTGACACTTGCGTTTCAGATTGTTAAAATAGGGCCCATAATCAGTAGATATCAAACATAATGCAATACTACTCACATAATTGTGTTGCATGATTCCTGTTATATCCTGAAGCCACAGCATTAAAAAAAAAATAATCTCATTCTGTCTGCAAATCCAGTCTCTTGTTGTCAGGGTATCTGAAACTGAGGACCCAGATGCAGAGTGAACAACGAAGACTTTATTAACACGACTCTAGACAGGTCACAACAAGGAAGTGGTAAGGTGTGAGTTCACACAGCAGGGCAGGGGACAGACACCACGATGACAGGCAGGGAGGACAACCACTGAGACCAGTCCAGGGAGACCATGAACTTGAGGATGCTTGGAAGGCAACACCAGGCAGATGGTGGGAAAACCCAGGCTGGAACACCAGGAAACTGAGACTTGATGTCCTCTCCCAGAATCAGCTCCAGTCTTGATTGGCAGGGATAAGGAGACCGTGGCCAAGGGAGACTCAGGACACAGGGCAGGAACACACACACAACAAGAGAGCAAGAGCAAAAATAAAAACTAAAAATAGGGAAAATGCAACTAAGAAACAAATCTAAAGAGGAAACAAAAGAGAGATAAATATATAATTAAAAAATAAACTATAACAAACAAGAGGAGCTAAATAAATAAATACTAGAAATAAAAGACTGGAACTAGAAACAAAAAATAAAACAAAATTGCAAATTTGCAGGAAACTAGAGAGAGAAAAATAAGACCACTAAACTAGAGAGAAACAAAATCAAAGCTAGAGAAAACCAAAAAATAAGGCTAGGGAAAATAAGGCTAAGAACAATAACTAGGCAAGAGCAACAGCTATCACAAGGACAAGATAAGCCAGACAACGAATGCACACAAACGCAACGAACCAGCAAGGACATGAGGGAAAGTAGCACAATATAAAGGGACCAGAGCACATGAGGATCAGGTGAGCACAATTAGTGAAATGAGGACTAGACAAGGGGGCGTGGTAAAGGGAGACAAGGAGGCAGGACAAGAGGAACACAAACAAAGACACAGCCATGTGCTCAAGCACAAGACAAACAAAGAAACACTAAACAAGGACAAAACAGACAAGACTGTCAGGGCAGGATCCTGACAGTACCCTCCCCCCAACAGACGCCTCCTGGCGTCCACACTGGGCAAAGGGAAAAGAGGTGGTAACAATTGGGAGGGTGGGCGGGGACACAAAACTGGGAATACCAGGGCAGACAGGAAACCCGGGGGACAGCACTGGCGAGCTTGGGGAAAGGCTCATGTGCGCCCTCCTGGGCTGCACTGGCGTGCTCGGGGACAGGCTCGTGTGCGCCCTCCTGGGCCGCACTGGCGAGCTCGGGGAAAGGCTCGTGTGCGCCCTCCTGGGCAGCACTGGCGAGCTCGGGGAAAGGCTCGTGAGCGCCCTCATGGGCTGCACTGGCATGCTCGGGGACAGGCTCATGAGCGGTCTCAGGGGCTGGAGCCGACACTGGACTTGGCTCTGGGGCTGGAGCCCACACTGGACTTGGCTCTGGGGCTGGAGCCCACACTGGACTTGGCTCTGGGGCTGGAGCCAACACTGGACTTGGCTCTGGGGCTGGAGCCGACACTGGACTTGGCTCTGGGGCTGGAGCCGACACTGGACTTGGCTCTGGGGCTGGAGCCGACACTGGACTTGGCTCTGGGGCTCTGGGGCTGGAGCCGACACTGGACTTGGCTCTGGGGCTCTGGGGCTGGAGCCGACACTGGACTTGGCTCTGGGGCTCTGGGGCTGGAGCCGACACTGGACTTGGCTCTGGGGCTCTGGGGCTGGAGCCGACACTGGACTTGGCTCTGGGGCTCTGGGGCTGGAGCCGACACTGGACTTGGCTCTGGGGCTCTGGGGCTGGAGCCGACACTGGACTTGGCTCAGGGGCTGGAGCCGTCACTGGACTTGGCTCTGGGGCTCTGGGGCTGGAGCCGACACTGGACTTGGCTCTAGGGCTGGAGCCGACACTGGACTTGGCACAGGGGCTGGAGCCGACACTGGACTTGGCACAGGGGCTGGAGCCGTCACTGGACTTGGCTCTGGGGCTGGAGCCGACACTGGACTTGGCTCTGGGGCTGGAGCCGACACTGGACTTGGCACAGGGGCTGGAGCCGACACTGGACTTGGCACAGGGGCTGGAGCCGACACTGGACTTGGCACAGGGGCTGGAGCCGACACTGGACTTGGCACAGGGGCTGGAGCCGACACTGGACTTGGCACAGGGGCTGGAGCCGACACTGGACTTGGCACAGGGGCTGGAGCCGACACTGGACTTGGCACAGGGGCTGGAGCCGACACTGGACTTGGCACAGGGGCTGGAGCCGACACTGGACTTGGCACAGGGGCTGGAGCCGACACTGGACTTGGCACAGGGGCTGGAGCCGACACTGGACTTGGCACAGGGGCTGGAGCCGACACTGGACTTGGCACAGGGGCTGGAGCCGACACTGGACTTGGCTCTGGGGCTGGAGCCTCTTGATTCTGGCCCTCCTGGACCAACAGGTTAGGGGCCTCTAGAAGGCCATCTGACTTGCCAACATTGGCCTTCCTTCTCCTCCGCTTCTAAGGGCATGACAATTCATACGGAGCGGACTCTGGACTGGCAGGAGCGGACTCTGGACTGGCAGGAGCGGACTCTGGACTGGCAGGAGCGGACTCTGGACTGGCAGGAGCGGACTCTGGACTGGCAGGAGCGGACTCTGGACAAGAACCGACTGGCTTAGAAACGACTGTGACGGACTCGGAGACAGATGCAGCAATCCGACTCGCTCTCCTTCGTCTCGACCCCAGTCTCTTCTTGGGAGACAGAAGAGGATCTAAAACTTGACTTGATGAGGGGGAGAGGGCAGGTTGTACACTACAAGAGGATTCAGGTTGTGTCAGGGCTGCGAATGTGTATGTAGTTGGAGAATTCCCAATACCCCAAGTATCTCAGCCCCTCCATCTCCCACTGTGGTAAAGGGTCGTCCAAGCAGAGGTTGAAGATGTCTTTGAGGGCTGATCCTGATATTCTAGGCCCCTAGCCACAGTCCAGAACTTCTGGGCAAAGGCCCTCACATCTAGACCCCCCTGGCGAAGTGCTGCCAGCCTCCGCTGATGGGACAGTTGCTCTTGAGCATTGGTGGGTGGAAGAATCTTAAAGCTCATTCTGCTGGGTCCAATCTTGGCTGGTTCGTTCTGTCAGGGTATCTGAAACTGAGGACCCAGATGCAGAGTGAACAACGAAGACTTTATAAACACGACTCTAGACAGGTCACAACAAGGAAGTGGTAAGGTGTGAGTTCACACAGCAGGGCAGGGGACAGACACCACGATGACAGGCAGGGAGGACAACCACTGAGACCAGTCCAGGGAGACCATGAACTTGAGGATGCTTGGAAGGCAACACCAGGCAGATGGTGGGAAAACCCGGGTTGGAACATCAGGAAACTGAGACTTGATGTCCTCTCCCAGAATCAGCTCCAGTCTTGATTGCCAGGGATAAGGAGACAGTGGCCAAGGGAGACTCAGGACACAGGGCAGGAACCAACACAAGACACACACACACACACACACACACGACAAGACAAGAAGATATAAACAAGAGCAAAAATAAAAACTAAGAATAGGGAAAATGCAACTAAGAAACAGAAATCTAAAGAGAAAACAAAAGAGAGATAACTATATAATTCAAAAATAAACTATAACAAACAAGAGGAGCTAAATAAATACTAGAAATAAAAGACTGGAACTAGAAACAAAAAATAAAACAAAATTGCAAATTTGCAGGAAACTAGAGAGAGAAAAATAAGACCACTAAACTAGAGAGAAACAAAATCAAAGCTAGAGAAAACCAAAAAATAAGGCTAGGGAAAATAAGGCTAAGAACAATAACTAGGCAAGAGCAACAGCTATCACAAGGACAAGATAAGCCAGACAACGAATGCACACAAACACAACGAACCAGCAAGGACATGAGGGAAAGTAGCACAATATAAAGGGACCAGAGCACATGAGGATCAGGTGAGCACAATTAGCGAAATGAGGACTAGACAAGGGGGCGTGGTTAAGGGAAACAAGGAGGCAGGACAAGAGGAACACACAAACAAAGACACAGCCATGTGGGGCCTGTACCATGATGGTAGTTTAACAAACTCAGGGTTACAGGATTAGTTTCGAGTTGACAAAACCAAACCAATCTATTCATGCTTTGTTGGTCCCATGATGCTTATCATCAACTTTCTCTGTCAACTCAGGCTTTGATCCTGAGTTTAGGAGTTTAGCTGTGACATCAGCAGTGAACAGCCAATCACATGCTGTGGATCAGTAAAACTGAGATTCACTTCTCACGAGAGAAGCAGTGTGATTCACTTCACTCTTCTGCAGAATATTACATGATTGAAAAATATTAAGAATTTAAACAAATTTACACAGAAGAGCTGTCGAGGACAACTTTAAGAAGAATCGTATACGTCAATGCAAGTAAAAGTTATGCAGTTAGTTTAGTTGATATATAGAGAGAATTGAACATTTATGCTCACATGTAATTTTTTATAGATTTAGTTATTGAATTTAAAGCTTATTTGTATGACCTTTATATAGGCTATTTATTTTAATATAAACAAAATGCATATTAATGACTGATTTACTAAAATTATACATGTGTAATTGATTAAGGGTATAATAATTACATAAATTATTTTTAAATGATTCAAAATTATTATTATTATAAATAACCATAAAAAGGGGGAGTGACTGCATTGCATCAGAGGTGTGTCACTTTGCTCACAGCTGATTGGTCCAATTTCATTTTGAGATCTCTTATCCAGAACATAACCTGCCCTGGAGCAGGTTGGCTGTGGAGCTTAAGTTACTATGGAGATGAACACTGCTAAAAGCCAAACCACTTTAATGGTACCTTAAACCCAGGATTGGCACAAACTAAGCTTAAACATATCTGGCTAGCCAGCTAAACCGGCTTCATGGTATAGGCCCGTGCTCAAGCACAAGACAAACAAAGAAACACTAAACAAGGACAAAACAGACAAGACTGTCAGGGCAGGATCCTGACACTTGTTTACAAACTAATCCGGTGAAATGAAGCGAACAAATGCAATGTCTTCCTATGTTCATTAAAAATAAAGTTCAAACATGCTTTTTGAAATCCGAAGGAAGCATATGGCATGTTTGAAACATGTTTGATGAGCCAGCTGTCAATAAAAGCTTTTTTTTGACTACCAAGGAAGTTTTCAGCTCTGAAACCTACAGTATATTCTTATATTACCATGACCCTTTACATATCAAAAGCTCAAGGGAAAGTTGATTTCTCAAATTCATGACAGGGGAAATGTCTAATGCAAAAAGCAGAAGTAACACATTCATTAGGCTTTCATACACTAGACCAAAAATACTTTTTTTTTGCTGAGTAGCTGTCAGGAAACAGACTAGAGAGATGGGTAAGTATAAACAATAAATGCTTTAGAAGTATTTTTCATTGTCAGTTTGTTAATGAATTAACGAATGGAGCCATGTAAAGTGTGTGAATGCACCATAGACCGTAAAGAATATGGACGACGCAACTTCATTCTCTTCCTCTGCAGAAAAGTGAAGCCGCTGGAGGTCCGAATATGGCGTCTTGCACAGATTTGGGACAGAGTCTGCGCAGTAGAGAACAGGAAGTAGAGCCGCGATAACAAAATCCCGCCCACACTCTCGCAGATGCAGAACAATTCATTATGTCAGTGTGAAATAAACAGTTGTCAATCTCAGCCGTCAATCATGACGTCACACCCCCGTTTTTATAGCATCAAATAACTAACTAAAACCAAACTTATTTGAAAAAAACTAACACTTGAAATGAAATCAGCGTGATAAAACCAACTTTGGGAAAAAATTAAATGAAGTGTAATTTGATTGTTTAGTTTGTCTCGCGTCCATTAGAATACACGGAGGGGTGGGGTTATAACCTATACTGTGACCAACCACCTAGGGGCGATCGAGACGTTTTGGCTTCAGTTTTTAACACAAGTGCGGCAGGCTTTGACTGAACAATAAATAATCAGAACATATTCAAACAATATCTAGGGCATGTAGCCCAGAAATATAAAAATGTTTAAAGGATTAGTTCACTTCAAAATAAACATTTCTGGATATTTTACTCACCCCCTTCTCATCCAAGGTGTTCGTGTCTTTCTTTCTTCAGTCTAAAAGAAATTAAGTTTTTTTGAGGAAAACATTCCAGGATTTTTCTCAACACAATGGTACACACAGACTGATATATTTTAAATGTTTATTTCTTTTAATTTTGATGATTATAACACACAACTAAGGAAAATCCCAAATTCAATATCTCATAGAATTAGAATATTACTTAAGACCAATACAAAGAAAGGAATTTTAGAAATCTTGGCCAACTGAAAAGTATGAACATGAAAAGTATGAGCATGTACAGCACTCCATACTTAATTGGGGCTCCTTTTGCCTGAATTACTGCAGCAATGCGGTGTGGCATGAAGTTGATCAGTCTGTGGCACTGCTCAGGAGTTATGAGAGCCCAGGTTGCTCTGATAGTGGCCTTCAGCTCTTCTGCATTGTTGGGTCTGGCATATCGCATCTTCCTCTTCACAATACCCCATAGATTTTCAATGGAGTTAAGGTCAGGTGAGTTTCCTGGCCAATTAAGAACAGGGATACCATGGTCCTTAAACCAGGTACTGGTTGCTTTGGCACTGTGTGCAGGTGCCAAGTCCTGTTGGAAAATGAAATCTGCATCTCCATAAAGTTGGAAGCATGAAGTGCCCTAAAACTTCCTGGTATACGGCTGCGTTGACCTTGGACCCCAGAAAACACAGTGGAGTGGACCAACACCAGCGGATGACATGGCACCCCAAACCATCACTGACTGTGGAAACTTTACACTGGAACTAAAGCAACGTGGATTTTGTGCCTCTCCTCTCTTCCTCCAGACTCTGGGACCCTGAATTCCAAAGGAAATGCAAATTTACTTTCATCAAAGAACATAACTTTGGACCACTTTTTTTCCTTTTCGTCTTTAGCACAGGCGAGACGCTTCTGACGCTGTCTGTTGTTCAAGAGTGGCTTGACACAAGGAATGCGACAGCTGAAACCCATGTCTTGCATACGTCTGTACGTAGTGGTTCTTGAAGCACTGACTCCAGCTGCAGTCCACTCTTTGTGAATCTCCCCCACATTTTTGAATGGGTTTTGTTTCACAATCCTCTCCAGGGTGCGGTTATCCCTATTGCTTGTACACTTTTTTCTACCACATCTTTTCCTTCCCTTCGCCTCTCTATTGATGTGCTTGGACACAGAGCTCTGTGAACAGCCAGCCTTTTTTGCAATGATCTTTTGTGTCTTGCCCTCCTTGTGCAAGGTGTCAATTGTCGTCTTTTGGACAACTGTTAAGTCAGCAGTCTTCCCCATGATTGTGTAGCCTACAGAACTAGACTGAGAGACCATTTAAAGGCCTTTGCAGGTGTTTTGAGTTAATTAGCTGATTAGAGTGTGGCAACAGGTGTCTTCAATATTGAACCTTTTCACAATATTCTAATTTTCTGAGATACTGAATTTGAGATTTTCCTTAGTTGTCTGTTATAATCATCAAAATTAAAAGAAATAAACGTTTGAAATATATCAGTCTGTGTGTAATGAATGAATATAATATACAAGTTTCACTTTTTGAATGGAATTAGTGAAATAAATCAACTTTTTGATGATATTCTAATTATATGACCAGCACCTGTATATACTTGTTAATCTAAATTGCTCATCTTGCGCTGCCACGGATTGCGTAATCACGTTGGAAAGGTCACGCTAGATGTAGGTGGAAGTACCGCCCCAAGCGAATGTGCGAAGACTAATACAAACGCCCTTTACCAAAAAACACAATCCAAACACAATCCAAAAATCTCTGCAATGGATCAAATTTTAAACTGTCTCCCAGGGGTAACGAGATAAAAATTTCAGACATCTTCATATAACAGGTCAGTGTATAATACAGTCATAGTACCCACATCTAGCGTGTCTCTCTCTCTCTCTGTATATATATATATTTTTTATCTCTGTATATTAGATATTTCTATAATCCTTTTTTGCAATTATTCATTTGGATTTCCTGAGGGAACTACACAAACCACTTATACTAAGGAGAAAGCGCCTGTGTTTCTGGTGGCCACCAGTTTGTGCAATCCTCCGGATCAATCCCTGTTAGCAGGCCTGCTTATTAATTGAATTACCTAATAGACCGGTCAATTTTCCAGTTCTGTGGCCACACCTAAATCATATATAATTATACAACGCTGTGAAGAAATTCAAAAATTTAAATCTGTGGAAACTGACAACCACACACTGGCTCAATAAAAGACCTCCAAACAAGCATCCCCATGTAAAAAGATGCACCAAAACTTATTTTCACTGAACAACTCCAACTGTCCACAGTCAATCCATCCAGTTGAAGTGAAACACACTCTCTCTCCTGGGGGCGACAGCGGGTCTGAAAAGGGACACATGAAATGTGGGTGAGATCTTGTAATGAGCAGGGAGTTCCAAACGAAAAGAAACAGGAGTTATCTGACGAAGGATCTTGAATGGTCCGACGAAACGAGGAGAAAGTTTCTTGCACGGGAGCTTGAGCCGGAGATCTCGTGCAGAGAGCCACACCCACTGACCGGGTCGATACCGTGGACCCTCACGCCCCCGCCGATCTGCCTGATGCTGAAAACGGCGTATGGCGCGCTGCAAGTGAACGTGAGCAGCATCCCAGGTGGCTTCGCTGCGCCGGAGCCACGCATCTACTGCTGGGAGGTCGGATGGCTCCCCAGCCCACGGGAAGAGGGGAGGCTGGAATCCTAGAACACATTGAAAAGGGGTTAGACCAGTGGCAGGCTTTAACAAAGAATTCTGGGCATACTCCGCCCAGGCCAGGAAGCGACTCCAGTCCTGCTGATTCTGGTGGCAGTAAGTTCTCAGAAATCGAATCAAATCCTGGTTTAGACGTTCAACCTGCCCGTTGGCCTGAGGATGGTAACCAGAAGTTAAACTGACATTGATATTGAGTTTGCAGCACAACTCTCTCCAGACACGGGAGGTAAACTGAGGACCGCGGTCAGAGACAATGTCCTCGGGCAGACCAAAGAGATGGAACACCTGATTGAGAAGAGCCTCGGCTGTCTGTAAGGCTGTGGGCAGACCAGTCAGAGGTATAAAACGACAGGACTTAGAGAAGCGATCCACCACGGAGAGAATAGTAGTAAAACCCTGGGAAGGAGGTAGATCAGTAACAAAATCCACTGCGATGTGCGACCAGGGACGCTGTGGTACTGGCAGAGGTTGTAACAATCCAGCTGGTTTGAGATGAGAGGATTTCACAGTGTTACAAACAGAGCATTGATGAATAAACTTTATGACATCAGACTGGAGTGAAGCCCACCAAAAGCGATTGGAAACTAACTGTATGGTAGCCGCGATACCAGGATGACCGGCGCTGGGGGTGCAGTGAACCCACTGAAGCACACGGTGGCGGAACCCGGGCGGAACAAAGAGACGGTCAACGGGACATTCTGGCGGAGCGGGATGATTACTTAGGGATGCTGTGATTTCAGTGATAATGTCCCATTGAACAGGGGCCACGATGAGAGTAGTGGGAATAATGGGTCCAGGCTTAGATTCCTCACAAGGACCGTCAAACTGTCGGGACAGGGCGTCAGCTTTGCCATTCTGAGAGCCCGGCCTGTAGGTGATCTTAAAGTCAAATCTTGAGAAAAACAGAGACCAACGAGCCTGGCGAGCATTTAAGCGCTTAGCTGACCTGATATACTCTAGATTTCTTTGATCAGTGAGTACCGTAAAAGGCTGATGAGCTCCCTCCAGCCAGTGCCTCCACTCCTCAAAGGCGGTCTTCATGGCCAGAAGTTCGCGATCACCCACGTCATAGTTGTGTTCTGCGGAGTTGAGCTTGCGAGAATAAAAGGCACACGGAAACATTTTCGCAGGCTTACCACACCGCTGCGACAGGACAGCCCCCACTCCTGTGTTAGACGCATCCACCTCAATGATAAACTCCCTCTCAGGATCTGGGTGACGGAGGATAAGAGCAGAAGTGAATCTCTCCTTGAGCTGAGCAAAGGCCGCGGTACAATCCGCTGTCCACTTAAAATGTCTCCCCCCTCCTCGAAGCAAAGATGTGAGCGGAGCTACAATTACACTGAAATTGCGGATAAATCTGCGGTAAAAATTGGCAAAGCCCAAAAAGCGCTGCAGCTCTTTAACAGAGGAAGGTTGGGGCCAATTTACCACGGCTTTGACCTTGCTGTCATCCTTCAGAACTCCGTCCGCACTGATGATATAGCCCAGAAAGGAGATACGTGTCTGGTGAAACTCACACTTGGAAAGCTTGGCATAGAGCTGGTTATCAATCAGACACGTGAGAACGGCACGAACATCCTGGACATGCTCTTCAAGGGAATCAGAAAAAATCAAAATGTCATCAATATAGACAATAACTCTCTGCTGTAACATGTCTCGGAAAACTTCATTTACAAAAGCTTGAAAAACTGAAGGACTGTTAGACAGGCCGAACGGCATTAGCCGATATTCATAGTGCCCGGATGTAGTAGAGAACGCAGTTTTCCACTCGTCACCACTCCGTATGCGAATCAGGTTGTATGCGTTCCTTAAGTCCAGCTTGGTAAAGTAGCGGGCAGTACAGAGCATCTCCAGGGCTGCAGAAACTAATGGGAGAGGATAGCGATATTTCACTGTCACTTCATTAAGACCACGATAGTCAATACACGGCCGAAGACCCCCATCCTTCTTCTTGACAAAAAAGAATCCGGCGGAAGCCGGAGATGTAGAGGTAGTGATGAAACCTTTAGCCAGCTGTTCGTCAATGTACGCTCTCATGGTCTCTGTTTCAGGTTGTGACAATGGGTAAACTCTTCCGCGTGGAGGTACAGCTCCAGGCAAAAGCTCAATAGCACAGTCGCCAGCACGGTGAGCGGGAAGATGAGAAGCCTCAGTTTCGCTGAAAGCCAGAGCTAAGTCGTGGTATTCGGGGGGAATTCTCTGAAAATCCACTCCCTTGAGGAAAGCGCTGTGGTGTTCAGTACCTTGGACAACGACCATGCAGTTGATCTGACAGAATGCGGACCACCGGGATATCCTCCCGTCAGACCAGGAAATTTGGGGGTTATATTTCTCCAGCCACGGAAGCCCCAAGATTATGGGATGCATGGGCGAGTGAATAGTGAATAACTGGATGGTCTCAGAATGCTGTGTCCCGACGTTGAGCGTGAGGGGTTGCGTGGTGTATTGCACCTCTCCTGACCCCAGGGGGCGACCATCTAGCGCTTCCACGGTTACACCAGGCTCACATGCCAGGAGAGAAACACAATGAGTTTTGGCGAATGCAAGATCGATGAAGTTTCCAGCAGCACCAGAATCAATCAAGGCTTTTACGTTTAGAGTTTGTCCGTTAAACTTCAAAGAACTATCCACATAAAATAATTTAGAAGAGGGATTAGAACTCACCGCCGTAGAATTCTTGAGCGCTGGATTAACCGGACATGTGGCCCTCAGATGTCCCGCCTCTCCGCAATACATGCAGAGATGATTTCGGCGTCTCCTCTCCCGCTCCGCCATAGAGAGGCGTGTGTAACCAATCTGCATGGGCTCCAACTCCGCATTGGGGAGAGCACACTCGAAGAAGCTGGACCTGAGAGGTGTGCGTCGGGAGCGGATCAAGTTGTCGAGGCGGATAGCGAGCTCCATGATCTGATTCAAGGATTTACCGTCGTCGCGGCATGCCAGCTCTCCCTGGAGATCCGGGTTCAATCCTTGCGATACAGGAGCTTTAGAGGTTCCTCCTCCCATCCAGTTTGAGCTGCCAGGGTCCGAAACGAGAGTGTGTATTCCGCTGCGGTAGAATTTCCCTGGCGTAACATGAGCAGTAGTTCTCCTGGATCCTTTCCTCCCGCTGAATGTTCAAACACCTCTCTAAATTGGGTTAAAAACTCATCATAAGAGGGAAAAGAGAGCTGACCTCCATACCAGAGTGCAGTTGCCCATTCCAGAGCCCGGCCGGTGAGTAGGGAACATATGAAGGAAACACGGCTCGCATCAGTGGACTATGACTGTGTCTGCTGGTCAAAATATAAGCTGCACT